>NW_028159777.1:0-17832 GCF_964263955.1 Coregonus lavaretus | reverse complement strand
AGAGAGAGTTTTTGATTACCCGTGTATCCGACCTGTGCCTTGTTGTTTGACTTCCCGAATTGCTTAATCCTCTGTCTACCCCAGTGATTACCGTTCTCTGATCCTGTGCCTGTGACCTCGACTACGACTAAGCCCGCTCCTTTGGTACCTCTGCCTGTCTATGCCTGGCCCGGTTTTGACCACAGCCCGCCCGACCACGATTAAGCTATTCCCTTGTCTGTACTCTAATAAAGCATCGCTATTCTGCGATTGGATCTTACCACTCTGTCCGAGTATTCATTACAATTATATTTTAGCTTCAAGACAAAAGCACAGTTTCTGCTAGCTAGCTAGCTAACAACATGCTTCTTCAAGTAACGTTAGCCTATCAAAAAATGAACGATTAGGCCTACGCCTCTCATATGAATATAAAAATACAGAAGGGCTACCTTACAACATTAGAACAAACCAGGCTTAATTTTTTATAAATATCATGCAAACGTGGGTAATTCACTGGGGAGTTGAGATCAGATGTTGTAAGCTGCTGATTGCAGCCAGCCAAGCACCATTGACAATTTTTTTTAAAGGTATGGTGACAATTTCAGAATGTAGCCTAACACCCTGTGCCATACATCACCAACAGAGACATGAGGAGGGTAGCCAGTAAAGGCGAGATTCACTGGTAATGTGTCACGCCCTGGCTCTGGGGACTCTTATATGTTGAGCCAGGGTGTGGAGTTTCTATGTGTTATTTTCTATGTTGTGTTCTAGTTCGTGTTTTCTATGTTGGCCAGGGTGGTTCCCAATCAGAGGCAGCTGATTCTCGTTGTCTCTGATTGGGAACCATACTTAGGCAGCCTTTTGGTACTAGTTTATTGTGGGATCTTGTTCCGGAAGGTTTGTTTTGGTGTTATTTAACCTAGGACTTCACGTATCGTTTGTTTTGTTGTTTCGTTTCGTGTGCAGTACGGGAAATAAAGAATGTACGCATATCACGCTGTGCCTTGGTCCGCTTCATCTAACGACGATCGTGACAGAAGATCCCACCAAGCCTGGATCAAGCAGCGTGATGAGGAGAGAGGATGGACCTGGGAGGAGATGAGTGAGAGTCTGGCAAGAGGGATGGAGGCCATGAGCACGGGGGAGAGACAAGCCCAAAACATTTTTAGGGGGGGGCTCACACCGTGGACGGCGAGGCAGCGGGAGGCCGCGATAGAGCGGTTCGGCAGGTTTGCAGAGGAGGCCGCCAGGTTACGGGGGCCACTGGTCACGAGGGAGAAGGAGAGTGTAGAGGCACGGCGAGAGGTACTGGGGTGTGTTACCAGTCCGGTCCGGCCCGTTCCTGATCCCCGCACAAGGCCAGTGGTGTGTGTTCCCAGTACGGTCCGGCCCGTTCCTGCTCCCCGCACCAAGCCAGTGGTGCGCGTCGCCAGCCCGGTCCGGCCCGTTCCCGCTCCCCGCACCAAGCCAGTGGTGCGCGTCGTCAGCCCGGTCCGGCCCGTTCCCGCTCCCCGCACCAAGCCAGTGGTGCGCGTCGTCAGTCCGGCACGGTCCGTGCCTGCCACGGTCCACACCGGAGCCTGAGCAATCCGCTCCACCGGTGTCCAGTCCAGCTCCAGCCAGCGGGGCCAGACCAGACCAGGGGCGCTACGGGGGGGTAGCGAGAGAGTGGTGGTCACGCCCGGAGCCGGATCCGCCTCCGAGGCAGAATGCCCACCTGGCCCCTCCCCTGTTGTGTTTGGTTGGCGCGGTCGCAGTCCGCGCCTTTGGGGGGGGGGTACTGTCACGCCCTGGCTCTGGGGACTATTATATGTTGAGCCAGGGTGTGGAATTTCTATGTGTTATTTTCTATGTTGTGTTCTAGTTTGTGTTTTCTATGTTGGCCAGGGTGGTTCCCAATCAGAGGCAGCTGATTCTCGTTGTCTCTGATTGGGAACCATACTTAGGCAGCCTTTTGGTACTAGTTTATTGTGGGATCTTGTTTCGGAAGGTTTGTTTTGGTGTTATTTAACCTAGGACTTCACGTATCGTTTTTGTTGTTTCGTGTGCAGTACGGGAAATAAAGAATGTACGCATATCACGCTGCGCCTTGGTCCGCTTCATCTAACGACGATCGTGACATAATGGCTCAGGCTCAGGGAGGCTGTGTGTGTGTATGTGTGTGTGTGTGTACTCACTTGGCAGGAGAACAACCATAAAACGGGGGGAGATGAATGAATACTTGTGAGAGTGGTTTTACATAAGTCAATGTCTGCGTAGGATTTTGTCCCGGCCTGGTGTGATTACACCACATTCAGCTAAACAACTAACCAACAAGACTTTGATTAGCTGAAATTGGTGTGTTAGTGCTGGAATGGGCCAATGCCCTCACACACTGCTGCCTTTTACTGTAGGAGCAGGAGGGAAGAACACAGAACGGAAGAAGACTTCCATTAGAGCAGGGGTGTCATTCGGTCTTCAACGAGGCCCGGAGTGCCGCACTGAAAATTGGTTATATATCCTTGTGCAAAATATCTGTGCAAAAGATAGTCCTCTATCCATCGTTTCTGGAATTTCCGATACTCCCTGACTAGCTTTAATGTAGGTGATTATTAGTGAGCTGGACACAGTCAAGAAACTAGGGCTGTGACGTTACCAAATATGTAGCAGACCTAACTTTTTGGTCCTTTCAAAACCTGCGGTAAAATATTGTGCACTATAGCTTTGAAAATCAATAAATGTGACTCTGGATGACAACATAATGATCTTTCTTTCCAACATTAGGGCTGTTTAACATTTTAGTAGATGCTCTTATCCAGAGCCACTTAAAGGAGCAATTAAGGTTAAGTGTCTTGCTCAAGGGCACATCGACAGATTTTTCACCTAGTCGGCTCAGGGATTAGAACCAGCGACCTTTTGGTTACTGGCACAACGGTCTTAACCATTAAGCTACCTGCCATTTTCCAAAAGAAGTTAATCCGCTTTGTGTTTTGTTTCCTTGCCACGATACTAACGAGTATCGCGATACTGGTATTGTTCCGGTCCTACAAGAAACATTATAAACGTATGTACAATTTAATTTCTACACAGCTTCGATTTGGTTTTAGTCATTTTAAAGAATGCCCCCATATCCCCCCGAAAATCCAAAAAATTATATATACAGTGGGGAGAACAAGTATTTGATACACTGCCGATTTTGCAGGTTTTCCTACTTACAAAGCATGTAGAGGTCTGTAATTTGTATCATAGGTACACTTCAACTGTGAGAGACAGAATCTAAAACAAAAATCCAGGAAATCACATTGTATGATTTTTAAGTAATTAATTTGCATTTTATTGCATGACATAAGTATTTGATACATCAGAAAAGCAGAACTTAATATTTGGTACATAAACCTTTGTTTGCAATTACAGAGATCATACGTTTCCTGTAGGTCTTGACCAGGTTTGCACACACTGCAGCAGGGATTTTGGCCCACTCCTCCATACAGACCTTCTCCAGATCCTTCAGGTTTCGGGGCTGTCGCTGGGCAATACGGACTTTCAGCTCCCTCCAAAGATTTTCTATTGGGTTCAGGTCTGGAGACTGGCTAGGCCACTCCAGGACCTTGAGATGCTTCTTACGGAGCCACTCCTTAGTTGCCCTGGCTGTGTGTTTCGGGTCGTTGTCATGCTGGAAGACCCAGCCACGACCCATCTTCAATGCTCTTACTGAGGGAAGGAGGTTGTTGGCCAAGATCTCGCGATACATGGCCCCATCCATCCTCCCCTCAATACGGTGCAGTTGTCCTGTCCCCTTTGCAGAAAAGCATCCCCAAAGAATGATGTTTCCACCTCCATGCTTCATGGTTGGGATGGTGTTCTTGGGGTTGTACTCATCCTTCTTCTTACTCCAAACATGGCGAGTGGAGTTTAGACCAAAAAGCTCTATTTTTGTCTCATCAGACCACATGACATTCTCCCATTCCTCCTCTGGATCATCCAGATGGTCATTGGCAAACTTCAGACGGGCCTGGACATGCGCTGGCTTGAGCAGGGGGATCTTGCGTGCGCTGCAGGATTTTAATCCATGACGGCGTAGTGTGTTACTAATGGTTTTCTTTGAGACTGTGGTCCCAGCTCTCTTCAGGTCATTGACCAGGTCCTGCCGTGTAGTTCTGGGCTGATCCCTCACCTTCCTCATGATCATTGATGCCCCACGAGGTGAGATCTTGCATGGAGCCCCAGACCGAGGGTGATTGACCGTCATCTTGAACTTCTTCCATTTTCTAATAATTGCGCCAACAGTTGTTGCCTTCTCACCAAGCTGCTTGCCTATTGTCCTGTAGCCCATCCCAGCCTTGTGCAGGTCTACAATTGTATCCCTGATGTCCTTACACAGCTCTCTGGTCTTGGCCATTGTGGAGAGGTTGGAGTCTGTTTGATTGAGTGTGTGGACAGGTGTCTTTTATACAGGTAACGAGTTCAAACAGGTGCAGTTAATACAGGTAATGAGTGGAGAACAGGAGGGCTTCTTAAAGAAAAATTAACAGGTCTATGAGAGCCGGAATTCTTACTGGTTGGTAGGTGATCAAATACTTCTGTCATGCAATAAAATGCAAATTAATTACTTAAAAATCATACAATGTGATTTTCTGGATTTTTGTTTTAGATTCCGTCTCTCACAGTTGAAGTGTACCTATGATAAAAATTACAGACCTCTACATGCTTTGTAAGTAGGAAAACCTGCAAAATCGGCAGTGTATCAAATACTTGTTCTCCCCACTGTATACACTACCAGTTAAAAGTTTGGACACACCTAGTCATTCAATCATGAAGCCACAATTTGCCTTGATGACAGCTTTGCACAATCTTGGCATTCTCTCAACCAGCTTGCTGAGGTAGTCACCTGGAATGAATTTCAATTAACAGGTGTGCCTTCTTACAAGTTAATTTGTGGAATTTCTTTCCTTCTTAATGCGTTTAAGCCAATCAGTTGTGTTGTGACAAGGTAGGAGGATATACAGAAGATAGCTCTATTTGGTAAAAGACCAAGGCCATATTATGGCAAGAACAGCTCAAATAAGCAAAGAGAAACGACAGTCCATCATTACATTAAGACATGAAGGTAAGTCAATCTGGAAAATTTCAAGAACTTTGAAAGTTTCTTCAAGTGCAGTCGCAAAAACCATCAAGCGCTATGATGAAACTGGCTCTCATGAGGACTGCCACAGGATATAAGTTCATTAGAGTTACCAGCCCAAATAAATGCTTCACAGAGTTCAAGTAACAGACACATCTCAACATCAACTGTTCAGAGGAGACTTTGTGAATCAGGCCTTCATGGTTGAATTGCTGCAAAGAAACCACTACTAAAGGACACCAATAATAAGAAGAGACTTGCTTGGGCCAAGAAACACGAGCAATGGACATTAGACCATTGGAAATGTGTCCTTTGGTCTGGAGTCCAAATTTGAGATTTTTGGTTCCAACAGCCGTGTCTTTGTGAGACGTGGTGTGGTTGAACGGATGGTCTCCGCATGTGTATTTCCCACCGTAAAGCATGGAGGAGGAGGTGTTATGGTGTGGGGGTGCTTTTCTGGTGACACTGTCTCTGATTTATTTAGAATTCAAGGCACACTTAACCAGCATGGCTACCACAGCATTCTGCAGCGATATGCCATCCCATCTGGTTTGGGTTTAGCAGGATTATCTTTTGTTTTTCAACAGGACAATGACCCAACACACCTCCAGGCTGTGTAAGGGCTATTTGCCCAAGAAGGAGAGTGATGGAGTGCTGCATCAGATGACCTGGCCTCCACAATCCCCCGACCTCAACCCAATTGAGATGGTTTGGGATGAGTCGGACGGCAGAGTGAAGGACAAGCTGCCAACAAGTGCTCAGCATATGTGGGAACTCCTTCAAGACTGTTGGAAAAGCATTCCAGGTGAAGCTGGTTGAGAGAATGCCAAGAGTGTGCAAAGCTGTCATCAAATATAATGTATATTTTGATTTGTTTAACACCTTTTTGGTTACTACATGATTCCATATGTGTTATTACATAGTTTTGATGTCTTCACTATTATTCTACAATGTAGAAAATAGTAAAAGGAAAGAAAAACCCTTGAATGAGTAGGTGTGTCCAAACTTTTGACTGGTACTATATATATATATGTATAGTATTTTATTTTATTTATTATTTATTATTAATTACATAAATATTAATTTACATAAGTATTCACACCCCTGAGTCAATACTTTGTAGAAACACCTTTGGCAGCGATTACAGCTGTGACTTCAGGAAACAGCAGAGGGAGTACCCCCCAATCCACATCGACGGGACAGCAGTGGAGAAGGTGGAAAGCTTTCTCAGCGTACATATCACTGACAAACTGAAATGGTCCACCCAAACAGACAGTGTGGTGAAGAAGGCACAACAGCGTCTCTTCAACCTCAGGAGGCTGAAGAAATTTTGCCTGTCACCTAAAACCCTCACAAACTTTTACAGATGCACAATTGAGAGCATCCTGTCGGGCTGTATCACCGCCTGGTACGGCAACTGCTCCACCCACAACCGCAGGGCTCTCCAGAGGGTGGGGCGGTCTGCACAATGAATCACCGGGGAAAAACTGCCTGCCCTCCAGGACACCTACAGCACCCGATGTCACAGGAAGGCCAAAAAGATAATCAAGGACAACTACCACTCAAGCCACTGCCTGTTCACCCTGCTATCATCCAGAAGGCGAGATCAGTACAGGTGCATCAAAGCTGGGACCGAGAGACTGAAAAACAGCCTCTATCTCAAGGCCATCAGACTGTTAAACAGCCATCACTAGCACAGAGTGCCTGCTGCCTACATACAGACTTGAAAATAACTGGCCACTTTAATAAATGGAACACTAGTCACTTTAATAATGCCACTTTAATAATGTTTACATATCTTGCATTACCCATCTCAGATGTAAATACTGTATTCTATACTATTTTAATAATGTTTAAATATCTTGTATTACCCATCTCATATGTATATACTGTATTCTATACTATCTATTGAGTCTTAGCCTATGCCGCTCTGACAATGACATTGCTCATCCACATATTTATATATTCTTATTCCATTCCTTTACTTAGATTTGTGTGTATTAGATATTTGTTGTGGAACTGTTAGATATGACTTGCTAGATATTGCTGCACTGTCAGAACTAGAAGCACAAGCATTACACTCACAATATAAAAAAAAAAAATTCTTTTATATTTCACCTTTATTTAACCAGGTAAGCCAGTTGAGAACAAGTTTTCATTTACAACTGCGACCTGGCCAAGATAAAGCAAAGCAGTGCGATAAAAACAACAACACAGAGTTACATATGGGGTAAAACAAAAGTCAAAAATACAACAGAAAATAGAAAATATATATACATTGTGTGCAAATGTAGCAAGTTATGGAGGTAAGGCAATAAATAGGCCATAGTTCAAAATAATTACAATTAGTATTAACACTGGAATGATAGATGTGCAAGAGATTATGTGCAAATAGAGATACTGGGGTGCAAATGAGCAAAATAAATAACAATATGGGGATGAGGTAGTTGGGTGGGCTAATTTCAAATGGGCTATGTACAGGTGCAGTGATCAGTAAGGTGCTCTGACAACTGATGCTTAAAGTTGTGAGGGAGATAAGAGTCTCCAGCTTCAGAGATTTTTGCAGTTCGTTCCAGTCATTGGCAGCAGAGAACTGGAAGGAATGGCGGCCAAAGGAGGTGTTGGCTTTGGGGATGACCAGTGAGATATACATGCTGGAGCGCATACTACGGGTGGGTGTTGCTATGGTGACCAATGAGCTAAGATAAGGTGGGGATTTGCCTAGCAGTGATTTATAGATGGCCTGGAGCCAGTGGGTTTGGCGACGAATATGTAGTGAGGACCAGCCAACAAGAGTGTACAGGTCACAGTGGTGGGTAGTATATGGGGCTTTGGTGACAATCCAATTTGCTAAGTAGAGTGTTGGAGGCTATTTTGTAAATGACATCGCCAAAGTCAAGGATCGGTAGGCTAGTCAGTTTTACGAGGGCATGTTTGGCAGCATGAGTGAAGGAGGCTTTGTTGCGAAATAGGAAGCCAATTCTGGATTTAACTTTGGATTGGAGATGCTTAATGTGAGTCTGGAAGGAGAGTTTACAGTCTAACCAGACACCTAGGTATTTGTAGTTGTCCACATACTCTAGGTCAGACCCGTCGAGAGTAGTGATTGTAGTCGGGTGGGCGGGTGCCAGCAGCGCTCGATTGAAGAGCATGCAATTAGTTTTAATTGTGTTTAAGAGCAGTTGGAGGCTACGGAAGGAGTGTTGTATGGCATTGAAACTCGTTTGGAGGTTTGTTAACACAGTGTCCAATGAAGGGCCAGATGTATACAAAATGGTGTCGTCTGCGTAGAAGTGGATCTGAGAATCACCAGCAGCAAGAGCGACATCATTGATATACACAGAGAAAAGAGTCTGCCCAAGAATTGAACCCTGTGGCACCCCCGTAGAGACTGCCATAGGTTCAGACAACAGGCCCTCCGATTTGACACATTGAACTCTATCTGAGAAGTAGTTGGTGAACCAGGCGAGGCAGTCATTAGAGAAACCAAGGCTATTTAGTCTACCAATAAGAATGCGGTGGTTGACAGAGTCGAAAGCCTTGGCCAGGTCGATGAAGACGGCTGCACAGTACTGTCTATTATCGATCGTGGTTATAATACGGTTTAGGACCTTGAGTGTGGCTGAGGTGCACCCATGACCAGCCCGGAAACTGGATTGCATAGCGGAGAAGGTACGGTGTGATTCGAAATGGTCGGTGATCTGTTTGTTAACTTGGCTTTCAAAAACGTACGAAAGGCAGGGCAGGATGGATATAGGTCTGTAACAGTTTGGATCTAGAGTGTCACCCCCTTTGAAGAGGGGGATGACCGCGGCAGCTTTCCAATCTCTGGGGATCTTAGACGTTACGAAAGAGAGGTTGAACAGGCTAGGAATAGGGGTTGCAACAATTTCGGCCCGTAATTTTAGAAAGAAAGGGTCCAGATTGTCTAGCCCAGATGATTTGTAGGGGTCCAGATTTTGCAGCTCTTTCAGAACATCAGCTGTCTGAATTTGTGTGAAGGAGAAGTGGGGGGGGGCAAATTGCAGCGGAGGGTGCAGAGCTGGTGACAGGGGTAGTGGTAGCCAGGTGGAAAGCATGGCCAGCCGTAGCAAAATGCTTGTTTAAATTCTCGATTATTGTAGATTTATCGGTGGTGATAGTGTTTCCTTGCCTCAGTGCAGTGGGCAGCTGGGAGGAGGTGCTCTTATTCTCCGTGGACTTTACAGTGTCCCAATTTTTTTGGGAGTTAGTGCTACAGGATGCAAATTTCTGTTTGAAAAAGCTAGCCTTTGCTTTCCTAACTGCTAGTGTATATTGGTTCCTAACTTCCCTGAAAAGTTGCATATCGCGGGGGCTATTCCATGCTAATGCAGTACGCCACAGGATGTTTTTGTGCTGGTCAAGGGCAGTCCAGTCTGAGGAGAACCAGGGGCTATATCTGTTCTTAGTTCTGTTTTTTTTAAATGTAAGATTGAGAGGAAAGCACTTTTAAAGAACATCCAGGCATCCTCTACTGACGGAATGAGATCGATATCCATCCAGGATACCTGGGCCAGGTCAATTAGGAAGACCTACTCGCTAAAGTGTTTTAGGGAGCGTTTGACAGTGATGAGGGGTGGTCGTTTGACCGCGGACCAGTTATGGACGCAGGCAATAAGGCAGTGATCGCTGAGATCCTGGTTGAAGACAGCGGAGGGTAAATTAGGCAGGATAATATCTATAAGGGTGCCCATGTTTACGGATTTAGGGTTGTACCTGGTAGGTTCCTTGATAATTTGTGTGAGTTTGAGGGCATCTGGTTTGGATTGTAGGATGGCCAGGGTGTTAAGCATATCCCAGTTTAGGTCACCAAGCTGTACGAACTCTGAGGATAGATGGGGGGCAATCAATTCACATATGGTGTCCAGGGCACAGCTGGGGGCTGAGGGGGGTCTGTAGCAAGCGGCAACAGTGAGAGACTTATTTCTGGAAAGGTGGATTTTTAGAAGTAGGAGCTCAAACTGTTTGGGCACAGACCTGGATAGTATCTCTACAGTAGATTGCAACTCCACCCCCTTTGGCAGTTCTATCTAGACGGAAAATGTTGTAGTTGGGGATGGACATTTCTGCTAACATCTGCTAACCACGTGTATGTGACCAATACATTTGATTTGATTTGATTTGATTTTGAGTCTTTCTGGGTAAGTCTCTAAGAGCTTTCCACACCTGGATTTTGCAACATTTGTCTATTATTCTATTCAAAATTCTTCAAGCTCTGTCAAAGCTCTGTCAAATCTAGGTCTTGCCATACATTTTCAAGTAGATTTAAGTAAAAACTGTAACTCGGCCACTCAGGAACATTCACTGTCTTCTTGGGAAGCAACTCCAGTGTAGATTTGGCCTTGTGTTTTAGATTATTATCCTGCTGAAAGGTGAATTCATCTCCCAGGGTCTGGTGGAAAGTTAATTTTTTATCCTGAAAAACTCCTTAACAATTACAAGCATACCCATAACATGATGCAGCCACCACTATGCTTGAAAATATGGAGAGTGGTACTCAGGAATGTGTTGTATTGGATTTGCCCCAAACATAACACTTTGTATTCAGGACAAAAAGTTAATTGCTTTGCCACAGTTTTTGCAGTATTACTTTAGTGCCTTGTTGCAAACAGGCTTCCTTCTTTTCACTCTGTCAATTAGATTAGTATTGTGGAGTAACTACAATGTTGTTGATCCATCCTCAGTTTTCTTCTATCATGACCATTAAACTCTGTAACTGTTTTAAAGTCACAATTTTTCCTCATGGTGAAATCGCTGAGCGGTTTACTTCCTCTCCGGCAACTGAGTTAGGAAGGACACATGTATCTTCGTATTGACTGGGTGTATTGATACACCATCCAAAGTGTAGTTAATAACTTCACCATGCTCAAAGGTTAATTCAATGTCTGCCTTTTTTTTTTACCCATCTACAAATGGGTGCCCTTCTTTGCGAGGCATTGGAAAACCTCCCTGGTCTTTGTGGTTGAATCTGGGTTTGAAATTCACTGCTCAACTGAGGGACCTTACATATAATTGTGTCTGTGGGGTCCAGAGATGAGGTAGACATTCAAAAATCATGTTAAACACTATTATTGCACACAGAGTGAGTCCATGCAACTTATTATGTGACTTGTAAAGCACATTTTTACTCCTGAACTTATTTAGGCTTGCCATAACAAAGAGGTTGAATACTTTGGACTCAAGACATTTCAGCTTTTCATTTTAAATTATTTGTAAAAATGTCTAAAAACACATTTCCACTTTGACATTGTGGGGTATAATGTGTCGGCCAGTGACAAAAAATCTCAATGTAATCCATTTTTAATTCAGACTGTAACTAAACAAAATGTTGAAAAGGTCAAGGGGTGTGAATACTTTATGAAGGCACTGTATACAGTGCCTATAGAAATTCTACACCCCCTTGGATTTTTTCACATTTTATTGTATAATGTAGTGGGATTCAAATGGATGTAAAAAAAAATTTGGGGTCAACGATCTACACAAAACACTCTGTAATGTCAAAGTGGAAGATTATTATATATATATATTTTTTAAATATTAATGAAAAATAAAACACTAATATACGTTGATTAGATAAGTATTCAGCCCACTGAGTCAATACATGTTAGAAACACCTTTGGCAGCGATTACAGCTGTGTCTCCTTGGGTAAGTCTCATACGAGCTTTACACATCTGTATTGTGCAATATTAGTCCTTTATTCTCTTCCAAATTCTTCAAGCTCTGTTAATGTTGGGGATCATGGCTAGACAGCAATTTTCACGTCTTGCCATATATTTTCAAGCAGATTTAAGTCAAAACTGTAACTTGGCTATTTAGGAACAATCACTGTCTTCTTGGTAAGCAACTCCAGTGTAGATTTGGGTTTGTATTGTAGTTTATTGTCCTGCTGAAAGGTGAATTCCTCTCCCAGTGTCTGGTGTAAAGCAGACTGAAGCAGGTTTTCCTCTAGGATTTTGCCTGTGCTTAGCTCCACCACGTTTCTTCTCATCATGAAAAAATCCCCAGTCTTTGCCGATGTCAAGCATTCCTATACTATGATGCAGCCACCACCATGCTTGAAAATGAATTACTCAGTGATGTGTTGTGTTAGATTTTCCCCAAACATAAGCCTTTGCTTTTAGGCAGTATTACTTTATTGACTTGTTACATGTTTTGGAATATTTTTATTCTGTATATTTGTATTATTCTTTTCACTCTGTCATTTAGGTCATTATCGTGGAGTCACTACAATGTTGTTGATCCATCCTCAGTTTTCTCCTGTCACAGCCATTGAACTCTGTAACTGTTTTAAAATCACCAGTGGCCTCCCGGTGATATCCCTAAGCAGTTTCCTTCCTGTCCTGCAGCTCAGTTCAGAAGGACAACTGCATCTTTGATGTGTCTGGGTGGTTTAATACATCATCCACAGCATAATTATTAACTTGACCATCCTTAAAAATATACACTATAATATACAAAAGTATGTGGACACCCCTTCAAATTAGTGGATTCGGCTGTTTCAGCCACACCCGTTGCTGACAGGTGTATAAAACCGAGCACAATTTCTGCCCAGTTAGAGCTTCCCCCGGTCAACTATAAGTGCTGTTATTGTGAAGTGGAAATCTCTAGGAGCAACAACGGCTCAACCGCGAAGTGGTAGGACACACAAGCTCACAGAACGGGACTGCCGAGTGTTGTCTCAGTTGCAACACTCACTACCGAGTTCCAAACTGCCTCTGGAAGCAACGTCAGCACAAGAACTGTTCGTCAGGAGCTTCATGAAATGGGTTTCCATGGCCAAGCAGTCACACATAAGCTTAAGATCACCATGCACAATACCAAGCATCGGCTGGACTGGTGTAAAGCTCACCGCCATTGGAGTCTGGAGCAGTGGAAACGTGTTATTTGGAGTGATGAATCACACTTCACCATCTGGCAGTCTTACGGAAAAATCTGGGTTTGGCGGATGCCAGGAGAACGCTACCTGCCTGAATGCATAGTGCAAACTGTAAAGTTTGGTGGAGGAGGAATAATGATCTGGGGCTATTTTTCATGGTTCGGGCTAGGCCCCTTTGTTCCAATGAAGGGAAATCTTAACGCTACAGCATATAGTGACATTCTAGACGATTCTGTGCTTCCAACTTTGTGGCAACAGTTTGGGGAAGGCCCTTTCCTGTTTCAGCATGACAATGCCCCCGTGCGCAAAGTGAGGTCCATACAGAAATAGTTTGTCGAGATCGGTGTGGAAAAACTTGACTGGCCTGCACAGAGCCCTGACCTCAACCCCATCGAACACCTTTGTGATGAATTGGAACACCGACTGCGAACCAGGCCTAATCGCCCAACATCAGTGCCCGACCTCACTAATGTTCTTGTGCCTGAATGGAAGCAAGTCCCCACAGCAATGTTCCAACATCTAGTGGAAAGCTTTCCCAGAAGAGTGGAGGCTGCTACAACAGCAAAGGGGGGACCAACTCCATATTAATGCCCATGATTTTGGAATGAGATGTTCAACGAGCAGGTGTCCACATACCTTTGGTCATGTAGTGTATTCGATGTCTGATTTGTTATTGTTACCCATCTACTAATCACTGCCCTTCTTTATGAGGCTTTCTAAAAGCTCCCTGGTCTTTGTAGTTGAATATATGTGCTTGAAATACAATACTTACAGATTTTCTACAGTATGTATGGGGTACAGAGGAAAAGTCCATATAACTTATGTGATTTGTTAAGCCAAATTTTACTGCTGAACTAATTTAGGCTTGCCTAAACAAAGGGGGTGAATACTTATGCAACAACTATATTTGAGTTATTTATTATTAATTTGTATTCGTTTCTAAAAATGTGTAGAATGTTCTTTTCACTTTGACATTATGGAGTAGTTTGTGTATATCAATACCAAAAATTACAATTAGAAAATGGCAATATGGGTATTTTGACATATCTGTTAGGTCCAATGTATACTATATAATGTATGTACATATTCTTGCCATACATACAGTGCATTCAAAAAGTATTCAGAACCCTTGACCTTTTCCACTTTGTTTTAAAATGGATAAAAAAAAAAAAAAATCCTCATCAATCTACACACAATATCCCATAATGACAAAGTGAAAACAGGTTTTTAGAATATTTTGCTAATTTATTAAAGAGAAAAAACAGAATGACCTTATTTACATAAGTATTCAGACCCTTTGCTATGAGACTCGAAATTGAGCTCAGGTGCATCCTGTTTGCATTGGTCATCCTTGAGATGTTTCTACAACTTCATTGCAGTCCACCTGTGGTAAATTCAATTGATTGGACATGATTTGGAAAGGCACACACCTGTCTATATATGGTCCCACAGTTGACAGTACGTCAGAGCAAAAACCAAGCCATGAGGTCGAAGGAATTGTCCGTAGAGCTCCAGGTGTGGGGTGCGTGCAGGGACCACCAGGTTAGAGAGGCAGCAGCCACGCGGTGTGAGGCGTTTGTGTAGCCTGTGCAGAGAGGAGAGAACAGGGATAGGCAGAGGCATAGTTGACAGGCTGTAGCAAATGGCTACAATAATGCAGAGGAGATCGGAATGAAATGAACTAAACATCTGGGAGAGGAGAGAGCAGGGCCTCCCTCACCAAAACTTCCACCTCAGAAACTATAATTGTTTCACTGAACCACCCGAACAAAAACTCTCCCAACTTCCACCTTTAGAAATCAGAATTGTTGTGAACCACAGCGGTTCAATGTTTAAAGGAATAGACTCAACCCACTTTATTCAGCTAGCTAACTATGACACCATAGCTAACTAGCATGCTAGCATCCAATAACACACAGTTTAGTACCAACACTTGGTCACAACAAACCACCAATAGTGTGTTAACACACTAAGCAGATAATTCGTGTCCGTGTCTAGTTCCTTTCATAACGCAGCAATAATTAAACGTTGGCTAGCTAGCACAAATATATTGTATTTAGCTGCCACAGTACAGCACACAATGGCTACTGTGTTGACTCTGTTCGAAAAACGGCTAGCTAGCTAGCTTCGTGCTACACCCGGCACCGCCGAAAACAATGCCAACCTACAGTAACTACCCACAACAGCCCACGATGCCTAACTATGACACCATAGCTAACTAGCATGCTAGCATCCAATAACACACAGTTTAGCACCAATACTTGGTTACAGCAAACTACCAATAGTGTGTTAACACACTAAACAGATCATTCGTGTCCGTGTCTAGTTCCTTTCATAACGCAGCAATAATTACACGTTGGCTAGCTAGCACAAGTATATTGTATTTAGCTACTACAGTACAGTTAGCTGGTCGTGTTGGCTAGCTAGCAATGGCTACTATGTTGACTTTGTTTGAAGAACGGCTAGCTAGCTAGCTTCGTGCTACACCCGGCACCGCCGAAAAACAATGCTAACCTACAGTAACTACCCACAACAGCCCACGATGCCTAGCTATGACGCCATAGCTAACTAGCATGCTAGCATCCAATAACACACAGTTTAGCACCAATACTTGGTTACAACAAACTACCAATAGTGTGTTAACACACTAAACAGATAATTCGTGTCCGTGTCTAGTTCCTTTCATAACGCAGCAAAAATTTAAACGTTGGCTAGCTAGCACATTAACATTGGAAACAACTCTCCACCGTTGCTAAACGTTACCAGTAGCTACCCGCTAGCTAGCTAGCCTCGTGCTTCGCCGGGCTCCGCCGTAAACAATACTTACCTACAATAATTACCTACGGAAACCTACAATAACTACCTAAATAACTACCTAAATAAACTACCTACAATACCTAACTACAACTACCTACCTACGATCTAAATACATGGTTTAAGCTTTACTCAACACCATATAAGAAGCCAAGCTTACCTCCTGCTAGAGAAAACACAACCTCTCCCGACCACAGCTAGTCTTAAAGGAGATGAACGGAGCAAAGTACAGAGAGATCCTTGATGAAAACCTGCTCCAGAGAGCTCAGGACCTCAGACTGGGGCGAAGGTTCACCTTCCAACCAGACAATGACCCTAAGCACACAGCCAAGACCACGCAGGAGTGGCTTTGGGACATGATCCCCCAAACAGCAATAGATGAATATCTGTATTCCCAGTCATGTGAAATCCATCGATTAGGGCTTAATTAATTTAGGAAAGGAAAAGCAGCCAACAAGTGCTGAGAGAATGACAATAGTGTGCAAAGCTGTCATCAAGGCAAAGGGTGGCTACTTTGAAGAATCACAAATATAAAATATATTTTGATTTGTTGAACGCTTTTTTGGTTGCTGTATGATTCCATGTGTTATTTCATAGTTTTGATGTCTTCACTATTATTCTACAATGTAGAAAATAGTAAACATTTTTAAAAAACCTGGAATGAGTATGTGTGTCTAAACTTTTGACTGATACTGTATATAAAGTGTAATATTGGGAATTAAACCCAACATTTAATACATTTCAACGCTATATCTGACATGGTACTGGTGTCTTCTTTTTTCAAGACCATAAGGATGTGTGTGAGGTGTACAGTGCCTTGCAAAGGTATTCATCCCCCTTGGCATTTTTCCTATTTTGTTGCATTACAACCTGTAATTTAAATGGATTTTTATTTGGATTTCATATAATGGACATACACAAAAAGTCCAAATTGGTGAAGTGAAATGAAAAAAATAACTTGTTTCAAAACATTCTAAAACATAAATCACGGAAAAGTGGTGCGTGCATATATATTCACCCCGTTTGCTATGAAGTCCCTAAATAAGATCTGGTGCAACCAATTACCTTCAGAAGTCACATAATTATTTAATTAAAGTCCACCTGTGTGCAATCTAAGTGTCACATGATCTGTCACATGATCTCAGTATATATACACCTGTTCTGAAATCCCCAGAGTCTGCAACACCACTAAGCAAGGGGCAACACCAAGCAAGTGGCACCATGAAGACCAAGGAGCTCTCCAAACAGGTCAGGGACAAAGTTGTGGAGAAGTAAAGATCAGGTTTGGATTATAAAACAATATCCGAAACTTTGAACATCCCACAGAGCACCATTCAATCCTTTATTAAAAAATGGAAAGAATATGGCACCATAGCAAACCTGCCAAGAGAGGGCCGCCCACCAAAACTCACAGACCAGGCAAGGAGGGCATTAATCAGCGAGGCAACAAAGAGACCAAAGATAACCCTGAAGGAACTGCAAAGCTCAGCAGCGGAGATTGGAGTATCTGTCCATAGGACCACTTTAAGCCGTACACTCCACAGAGCTGGGCTTTACAGAAGAGTGGCCAGAAAAAAGCCATTGCTTAAAGAAAAAAATTAGCAAACACGTTTGGTGTTCGCCAAAAGGCATGTGGAAGACTCCCCAAACATATGGAAAAAGGTACTCTGGTCAGATGAGACTAAAATTGAGCTTTTTGGCCATCAAGGAAAAACGCTCTGTCTGGCGCAAACCCAACACCTCTCATCACCCCGAGAACACCATCCCCACAGTGAAGCATGGTGGTGGCAGCATCATGCTGTGGGGATTTTTTCATCGGCAGGGACTGGGAAAACTGGTCAGAATTGAAGGAATGATGGATGGCGCTAAATACAGGGAAATTCTTGAGGGAAACCTGTTTGTCTTCCATAGATTTGAGACTGGGATGGAGGTTCACCTTCCAGCAGGACAATGACCCTAAGCATACTGCTAAAGAAATCAAGTGTTTTAAGGGGAAACATTTAAATGTCTTGGAATGGCCTAGTCAAAGCCCAGACCTCA
>NW_028159778.1:0-64730 GCF_964263955.1 Coregonus lavaretus | reverse complement strand
GGCCCTTCATGTAGCCGCCACCTCCCCTCTCCTTGTGTTTGCTGGGTGAGAAGTTTAGCAGCTTGGATAGGTCAAAGGAGTTGAACTCAGGGAACCATAGTGAGACTTGCAAAATGACTGCAAAGAACTGTGGCAGTAGCAAGCAAACAGACACCTTTTTGGTCTCTTTGATTTCCTGCCCTCCATGCTTATGATGTCGACACTCTTTAACACGGCTGAAATGGATTTCACTTAATTAATCACTGTTGATTCCAGTCCAGTCCCAGTGATCTTATCACATTTTCATTAAAATGAATATATCACCAGCACACCAAAACAACATTTTGGATGAAAATAGAAAGTAGCAACCTATATGTTGAACCCCTCACATGCATTATCTTCCTACAATGTTACATTAGTATTCCATGGCATGGCTGAAGCCTCCAGGTGCCTCAGGGGTGATATGTCAAAAGCAGCCGTGGACAATAGGCCTTCCCCTCGAGGACACACTCTCAGTCACTGTCCAACAGACATAAGATCAAAAATACCACACTGAGCCGGCCAACAGATATGCCTCTGAAATGGTATTTATCTTTCTGAAATATTGCCCATCTCCAGAAGGGCCCGTTGCTCTGGTAACAGTGCCTTCATGTCACAGTGTTAATGGATGATGGAGAGCTCTGACCTCACTGGTCACAGAGACCGGACCCAGCACTCTTTACAATTACAATGGGGGGAAAAAGTATTTAGTCAGCCACCAATTGTGCAAGTTCTCCCACTTAGAAAGATGAGAGAGGCCTGTAATTTTCATCATAGGTACACGTCAACTATGACAGACAAATTGAGAATTTTTTTTCCAGAAAATCACGTAGGATTTTTAATGAATTTATTTGCAAATTATGGTGGAAAATAAGTATTTGGTCACCTACAAACAAGCAAGATTTCTGGCTCTCACAGACCTGTAACTTCTTCTTTAAGAGGCTCCTCTGTCCTCCACTCGTTACCTGTATTAATGGCACCTGTTTGAACTTGTTATCAGTATAAAAGACACCTGTCCACAACCTCAAACAGTCACACTCCAAACTCCACTATGGCCAAGACCAAAGAGCTGTCAAAGGACACCAGAAACAAAATTGTAGACCTGCACCAGGCTGGGAAGACTGAATCTGCAATAGGTAAGCAGCTTGGTTTGAAGAAATCAACTGTGGGAGCAATTATTAGGAAATGGAAGACATACAAGACCACTGATAATCTCCCTCGATCTGGGGCTCCACGCAAGATCTCACCCCGTGGGGTCAAAATTATCACAAGAACGGTGAGCAAAAATCCCAGAACCACACAGGGGGACCTAGTGAATGACCTGCAGAGAGCTGGGGCCAAAGTAACAAAGCCTACCATCAGTAACACACTACGCCGCCAGGGACTCAAATCCTGCAGTGCCAGACGTGTCCCCCTGCTTAAGCCAGTACATGTCCAGGCCCGTCTGAAGTTTGCTAGAGTGCATTTGGATGATCCAGAAGAGGATTGGGAGAATGTCATATGGTCAGATGAAACCAAAATCGAACTTTTTGGTAAAAACTCAACTCGTCGTGTTTGGAGGACAAAGAATGCTGAGTTGCATCCAAAGAACACCATACCTACTGTGAAGCATGGGGGTGGAAACATTATGCTTTGGGGCTGTTTTTCTGCAAAGGGACCAGGACGACTGATCCGTGTAAAGGAAAGAATGAATGGGGCCATGTATCGTGAGATTTTGAGTGAAAACCTCCTTCCATCAGCGAAGGCATTGAAGATGAAACGTGGCTGGGTCTTTCAGCATGACAATGATCCCAAACACACCGCCCGGGCAACGAAGGAGTGGCTTCGTAAGAAGCATTTCAAGGTCCTGGAGTGGCCTAGCCAGTCTCCAGATCTCATCCCCATAGAAAATCTTTGGAGGGAGTTGCCCAGCGACAGCCCCAAAACATCACTGCTCTAAAGGAGATCTGCGTGGAGGAATGGGCCAAAATACCAGCAACAGTGTGTGAAAACCTTGTGAAGTCTTACAGAAAACGTTTGACCTGTGTCATTGCCAACAAAGGGTATATAACAAAGTATTGAGAAACTTTTGTTATTGACCAAATACTTATTTTCCACCATAATTTGCAAATAAATTCATTAAAATCCTACAATGTGATTTTCTGGAGAATTGTTTTTATCATTTTGTCTGTCATAGTTGGCGTGTACCTATGATGAGAATTACAGGCCTCTCTCATCTTTTTAAGTGGGAGAACTTGCACAATTGGTGGCTGACTAAATACTTTTTTTCTCCACTGTACATATATACACTGAGTGTAAAAAACCTTAAGGACACCTTCCTAATATAGAATAATTTGTCCTCAGAGCATCTTCATTTTGTCAGGCTATGGACTCTACAAGGTGTCGAATGAGTTCCAGAGGGATGCTGGCCCATGTTGACTCCAATGCTTCCCACAGTTGTGTCAAGTTGGCTGGATGTAATTTGGGTGGTAGACCATTCCTGACACACAGGGGAAACTGTTGAGCGTGAAAAACACAGCAGCGTTGCAGTTCTTGACACAAACTGGTGCGCCTGGCACCTACTACCATACCCCGTTCAAAGGCACTTAAATATTTTGTCTTGACTATTCACCCTCTGAATGGCACACACACACACAATCCGTCTCAATTGTCTCAAGGCTTAAAAATCCTTAATTAACCTGTCTCCTCCCCTTCATCTACACTGGTTGAAGTGGATTTAACAAGTGACATCAATAAGGGATCTTAGCTTCCACCTGGATTCACCTGGTCAGTCTATGTTGTGGAAAGAGCAGGTGTCCTTAATGTTTTGTGCACTCAGTGTACCTGTACCTGTATGCTTTCTTTCCATTTCAGTCATATTTTCTCTGTAAATGTAAAAGTAAGCAGGAGGGACAATGGCCCATTCAAGTGGTTTGACAATAGAATATACCAATTAACATTTACATTACATTTACGTCATTTAGCAGACGCTCTTATCCAGAGCGACTTACATATATATATATATTTTTTTTTTATACTGGCCCCCTGTGGGAATCGAACCCACAACCCTGGCGTTGCAAACGCCATGCTCTATCAACTGAGCTACATCCCTGCCGGCCATTCCCTCCCCTACCCTGGACGACGCTGGGCCAATTGTGCGCCGCCCATGAGTCTCCCGGTCGCGGCCGGCTGCGACAGAGCCTGGATTCGAACCAGGATCTCTAGTGACACAGTTAGCACTGCGATGCAGTGCCTTAGACCACTGCGCCACTCAGGAGACAATTAAAACAACCCCTCTGTGACCAGGGGATATTTCTCTATGGCAACATAAATAAAGGGCTGGATAAACATGTCTTCTTTCCTATCCTATATTTGACAACAACAAGCTTTACATTAGATTAATAACCTGGAGGCTATAAAATATGCTGCCAGAATTACCCTTAGGCATACATAGATTTAAATTCAGATTGTTTTCTTATAGTTGCTAGAAATCTATATGCCTTTATGAAAAGAAGTGTTCACTAGCTGTTTTTTTTTAAGAATGAGGGCGTTCTCTCTCTGACCTATGCTGACAATAGTTGACTCTATGGAGATCCCCATCTAAATTTAAAATATAGCTCCAATCAAATGCACAGAAGTCTGAGCCGGAGGCAGGAGTTGCCAGCCCATGAATCAGAATGCAATTGACCTTAAATGGTCAAATGATCGAGTGCATTATGTGTAATAGCGTTAGGCAAAACATCCATTAAAGCATAAAACATAGCAGGGAAGCATGTGCTCAACAGAAATGGCATGATGTTGTTTTGCGCTCAACCCCAAAAACCCAAACCTCTGCGTTAGCAATAGGCCTACAAGGTAACCTTACAGATTAAGTCCACCGTAAACATTTTTTAATTGGCCTGCCTGGACAAGTTAGATACAGTCATTATGACAAATATATTTACAGTACTCTATGTGAACTACATATTAATGTTTTATTCCATTATAAAATATCATTTAGGGTATTAATATAATATTAGGGTAATAAGTCAAAAATATCTACTTTGCGTTTATAATTACATTTTCTGCTGAAACACTGGGAGCAAAACGTTTAGACCTCCTACAAAAATACATAAACGGCTAATGAACATTAAACAAAGTAACTAAAAAGTCTAATTTACAAAGCAATATGTTGGAGACCATGCTGTTAGGGTATTGAAAAACATTGCATGGGGTTTAATGAAAGATAATTGTGAGGATTTTAATGATACACTATAGGCTAATGAGCTGTAATAAGTAATGTAAAAAGGTGATGCGACCTTTACCCTATACACAAGTGGTCATGAACAGATAATAAGAGGATATTCAATCCCAAAATATTTGATGGCCGCTAAAACTGTTGTTTAATTTATCATTGCCTCGATGCATATTGCAAATGACTTGAAAATAAAAAATATTTTTATCTTACACTCTCCTGAGCTTTAGATGTTGCCGCCTTGCTGGACGAGAAACGTCTCGAGTCGCACACGCTCGAGGTACCTGAGAGCACCCCTAGGGCGCAATAAATCAATTTCCAGACCCTTAAAGTGATGCATCAAAAAAAAGCAGAGAATACATCATGCAAATTATATTTATTTGAAGCCAATGACACGCAAATAGTCCCTTGTTTTATCACCCATATACACACGACATTATAAGCAACACTTACATTTTCCAGTCTGTCGACACTGTGACGGATAAGTAGGCTAATTGTCACCCTCTTGTTTTACGCACGAGACGTTTGGATAATTACCATCTTGTTGAGTCTCTCCAGGAGTACAACGTTAGATTACATGTCATTAAATAAGTGAACCCGAAAGTTAAATGTAGCACAATGTAATTTGTGTCTGAATGCATCACTTGCTGACTTGCTGCAGTTCACAGATGTATCGAGCACAGAGAAGCAGACTGTCCTTGGTTCACAATGAAACTTTTCACAATAAAAATAATAATAATGGTAGCCACTGTCTGGGAATTAGCTTACATTTTTTTAATTCTTAAATTATCTGTCGGCTGACTAAAAGCTGCATCTGCTATAGTGCGCTTTCACACTTCTCCCGTGATTCCTTATATTTCATGCATTTTCCATGTCTAATCAATTTAGTCTACACAAGCAGAAATGCAAAAGTAATACGATCCGAAATTACTGGTTAATATATTATTTCTGAAAATATAAATTATTTGTTCCAATTGCGTAAAGCTCTGAATCAATTATGATATAGGGCTAGTCCTAACTGACAAATATAAGCTTCTGTAAGTCAGGCACATACACTTTTCTCACCTTCTTTTACATTCCAAGTGAAAGAAACAATTACACCAGTATTATATGGCAAACTTCTCAATTTTGAAACAAGTAGGAAAGAACAGTGACATAGACTTCGCTGAACTCGGGGGGAACTGTATGTCCATTGATTTGAGGGATGCGGGCAATGTCAGTGCGTATTTATGCAATGGCGGGACGCGCGCCAGATTACACATCATCCTCTCTGGGCGCGTTTGGTGCCACAGCTGTGTGACCGTCATCTGCTCGCTCTGGGGGGGTTTGGGAGCGCACGGCAGATGCTTCTGCTACCCACAAGCCTTCCGTTTCCTCGGAAATAGAGCCTCTGTATTATAACGCCATTTCAGGGAAATTTGATTGTGAAGCTCCGATTAAATTTCCACCAACAAAGTTACCACAGTGACAACAGGTGACACCCAGCGATAGAAAGAGAGAGGGGGAGGGAGAGAGAGCACAACAGAGTATCAAGGGATAAGGTGAGATATCTGTAATTTAGAAGGGACCTGAGGCTGTAGCAGAGAAACCATTGGAGTGCTAATTAAAAAGAGGAGTAAGCAGTGAGTGGTAGAATGTATAAGATCCCTCTATGCTGAGTGACTGAGCAGTACATGACAGACAGAAACTTGGAGAAGTGAATTGACTCACCTGTTCATTTTTGCAGAGGTCTGCCCACATACTGGTCCCATCCCCTCCTCTCATCAGCACATGGTAGATGAAGAAGTAGGTGCCAGGGATGCTGCAGATGAACTTGCCTGAGATGCCGTCGTAGTTGTTTCCCAGGTTGGTGACCACGTCGTCAAACTTGAGGATCTCATAGCCTTCATGGGGGTTCTTAAGCCCTGCGTAAAAGGCCACCCGGGGCACTGTGCTGTAGGTGGCCGTGCTGATAGCTCCGTTCCCCCCCAACCCCAAAATCCCAGTCCTCCCTCCAGACCCTCTGTCTCCAGGGGGTCCCACTGGCCCCGGTGGCCCTGGCTCTCCAGGTGGTCCCGGGGGTCCAGGTTTACCTGGCCTACCTTGCTTGCCCTGGGGGCCCTGCACCAGCGTGGAGGGCATGTTGCTGTTGTCGCTGAGGGCCTCGGCCTCCGCCTGGATGCCACTGGAGCTCGTGCTGCTGGCCGTGGTGCCCTTGTTCAGGTAGGGGTCGCACACCATGCGGCAAGTACCCAGCATCTCAAAGTGGCTGGTGTCGGTGCCCACGGAGCTGACCAGCACGGGGATGAGGACCACCAGCACCAGGACCAGCATGACCCCAACGGCAGCCGCCACCAGGGTCTTCCTCCCGATGCTGAGTCGGGGAAGGGGCTGTGCTGCCAGCGTGGCTCTCCCAGGGGCGGAAATGGTGACTGCTGGGTGTGGGGAGCCTGCCACCGAGGAAAGGGACACGGGAATCCCAAGAAGAGTAGGAGGAGGAGCGGCTAGTGTGTGAGGGTAAGAGAGAGACCCACATACACTCACTGATATGCCTCGCTGCTTTCACTCACACACACGGAGGTAGTTCCCGCACACTCTCTCTCACCAGTGTGCACAAGAATGCACATAGGGAGCACACACAAACACGAGCCGACATACAGAATTTAGTCCCAAACTCTTGGCATGAAAAAGAAAGGAGAAAGAAAGATGATACAAAGAAACAAACGCTCAGGAGGAGGAGTGTGAGAGAGAAAAGAGAGGAATGGTAAGAGGATGAACAGAGAGAGTGAGTGTGAGAAAGAGAGAAGGAGAGAGCAGTCATAGAGTCCGCGTGCGTGTGTGGTGTGTTTGTGGTGACGGATTCTCAGGCATGGCTTTTTATACGGCAGTAGCAGCCCCCCCCCCCTCTCCCCCTCCATTCCTCCTCCCCTCTCCTCCTCCTTCTCCCCTCCCCTCTCCTCCCCTCCTCTGGTTGGCGTGGTTACGAGTGGGGGGGGGAGGGAGCCCCACACCGTCCCCTTCCCTCTCTGTCTCACTCAGAAGGGCTCTCATCACATCACATTACTTTCTACCACACTACACTCCCTCTGAGCCAGTGAGGAGTCAACACACACTCTCCATCTCCCTCTCTCTTTCCTCTCTTTTACACTGACTCCTCACTCCTTCTTTCCACCTTTGATGCTCTCTCTCTCTCTCTCTCTCTCTCTCTCTCTCTCTCTCTCTCTCTCTCTCTCTCTCTCTCTCTCTCTCTCTCTCTCTCTCTCTCTCTCTCTCTCTCTCTCTCTCTCTCTCTCTCTCTCTCTCTCTCTCTCTCTCTCTCTCTCTCTCTCTCTCTCTCTCTCTCTCTCTCTCTCTCTCTCTCTCTCTCTCTCTCTATCTCTCTCTCTCTCTCTCTCTCTCTCTCTCTCTCTCTCTCTCTCTCTCTCTCCTTGCTTTCCTCTCCCTCTCTCTTTCCTCTCTCTCTCACTCTCCTTCCACTTTTGATCCTGTTTCTCTGTCCTCTCTCTCCTTCTCTCATCAGCCTCCAGCCTCTAAAAATAAAGATGGAGAGCAGGGAAAGGGAAAGGGAGCTGCACTTTCCTGGAGGTGGGTGCCAGAAATGTATACGCTTTCTACACTTTCTGTCTGGTGTATCCACACACACACCGAAACAAAACATAATAATTACCCAGTTTTTTACACATATGCTCAGATACACTGACAGCTTTTAACCCCCTAGAGTAGATTGATGCAAAGAAAATCACCATCAGAATCCGTCAGTTTATGCTAGATCCACCACATCCACCAGTGATGCACTTCCGCATCTGCTGTGAAAGGTGACAGAGCTAGAGCGGTGTTTGTCAGACCATGAGACATCCCGAAAATCGGTCTTCTCACGAAAACGTCTGTAGCGTCTGAATGGTTTGACCTACAAAACTATTGTGACCAATCTGTGGAAAGGGGAGACTCGATGGTGTTCTCCGTGTCAGGAGACTCCTCTGAAGTCGGTACCGTCGATGTGCCAACTTCTGTTTGGTAGCATCCGAACCGTTTGGGCTACAAATTAATGAAACCCAACCGTGGAAAGAGGAGATTCTCACAAACACACTGGTGTTCTCTGTTTTGCTCATCTGAAGGTAACCGGTACCGGATTTTTTCAATATCTCCTAGATTTAGGACAGAAACTTCAAAACCTTGTTTCTTATGACTGTACAATTTTTTTACATACTTTATGAATGTGTTATTCAATGTGTTTCTATTGGCTTTAGTAGTAAAGGCCAAAATCAATATTTTATCAAATACTTTTTTTATATATATATTTTTTATACTGTACCTAAAGGGGTCCTAAAATTCTAAATCAAATATCTAAATGATCCATAGTATGACCATCTTAAAACAATTCCATACGTCAGCTTAGAATCTCCTCCCCCAACATCTTAGACTCTAAAGAATTAAAATGTGTGTGGTGTTAAGTAAGAAGGCTAATGCCAAATACCAACACATGAGCTCTGAGCCAACAGTACATGCTGTACATACTAGTAGCACAAATCATAACTCTACTGTTGGATGGTTTGGGGGTGGCGCCATCACTTTCTTGGCTTTCCTGGCAGACAGCCTCCTCCTGGGGGAGATTGTATTCAGGGCAAATGACAGGGTTAAAGGCCACTGATTTATGTGCCATTGACATTGAGTCATTCTACTGTTATTGTATTCCACTTTTTGCCCTCTCGCAGTGTCAATAACCGCACTTCTCTACCTCAATGCGTTGACACCGTTTCTTATTGGTATCTTTTTTTAGCTATTGATTTCATGGTTTTATTAAATTAAGGGTCCCGTTTGATGGGGGGAGATCTCTGCGCAGCAGTAATGTCATATGTTTGACATTTTAATCTTTCAGAGTGATGAATGATACATATGGAGGGAAATGACAACATTAGAAAATAGTCAACATACACAGTTCTCCTCCTATGGACTACAGTGAGGGAAAAAAGTATTTGATCCCCTGCTGATTTTGTATGTTTGCCCACTGACAAACAAATGATCAGTCTATAATTTTAATGGTAGGTTTATTTGAACAGTGAGAGACAGAATAACAACAACAAAATCCAGAAAAACGCATGTCAAAAATGTTATAAATTGATTTGCATTTTAATGAGGGAAATAAGTATTTGACCCCCTCTCAATCAGAAAGATTTCTGGCTGCCAGGTGTCTTTTATACAGGTAACGAGCTGAGATTAGGAGCACACTCTTAAAGGGAGTGCTCCTAATCTCAGTTTGTTACCTGTATAAAAGACACCTGTCCACAGGAGCAATCAATCAATCAGATTCCAAACTCTCCACCATGGCCAAGACCAAAGAGCTCTCCAAGGATGTCAGGGACAAGATTGTAGACCTACACAAGGCTGGAATGGGCTACAAGACCATCGCCAAGCAGCTTGGTGAGAACGTGACAACAGTTGGTGCGATTATTCGCAAATGGAAGAAACACAAAATAACTGTCAATCTCCCTCGGCCTGGGGCTCCATGCAAGATCTCACCTCGTGGAGTTGCAATGATCATGAGAACGGTGAGGAATCAGCCCAGAACTACACGGGAGGATCTTGTCAATGATCTCAAGGCAGATGGGACCATAGTCACCAAGAAAACAATTGGTAACACACTACGCCGTGAAGGACTGAAATCCTGCAGCGCCCGCAAGGTCCCCCTGCTCAAGAAAGCACATATACAGGGCCGTCTGAAGTTTGCCAATGAACATCTGAATGATTCAGAGGAGAACTGGGAGGAGAACAACAGTGTTGTGGTCAGATGAGACCAAAATGGAGCTCTTTGGCATCAACTCAACTCGCCGTGTTTGGAGGAGGAGGAATGCTGCCTATGACCCCAAGAACACCATCCCCACCGTCAAACATGGAGGTGGAAACATTATGCTTTGGGGGTGTTTTTCTGCTAAGGGGACAGGACAACTTCACCGCATCAAAGGGACGATGGACGGGGCCATGTACCGTCAAATCTTGGATGAGAACCTCCTTCCCTCAGCCAGGGCATTGAAAATGGGTTGTGGATGGGTATTCCAGCATGACAATGACCCAAAACACACGGCCAAGGCAACAAAGGAGTGGCTCAAGAAGAAGCACATTAAGGTCCTGGAGTGGCCTAGCCAGTCTCCAGACCTTAAACCCATAGAAAATCTGTGGAGGGAGCTGAAGGTTCGAGTTGCCAAACGTCAGCCTCGAAACCTTAATGACTTGGAGAAGATCTGCAAAGAGGAGTGAAACAAAATCCCTCCTGAGATGTGTGCAAACCTGGTGGCCAACTACAATAAACGTCTGACCTCTGTGATTGCCAACAAGGGTTTTGCCACTAAGTACTAAGTCATGTTTTGCAGAGGGGTAAAATACTTATTTCCCTCATTAAAATGCAAAAAATCTATTTATAACATTTTTGTTATTCTGTCTCTCACTGTTCAAATAAACCTACCATTAAATTATAGACTGATCATGTCTTTGTCAGTGGGCAAACATACAAAATCAGCAGGGGATCAAATACTTTTTTCCCTCACTGTATGTCTTTGTAGAGGAGGTCAATTCAGTTATGTCTGGATTTCTTTAGAATAACTCATAAGCCTGAGTGAGTCTGTATCTTATACAAATCTACTAGGCTTTACCAGGGATGTGCAAAGTAATTAGTCATGGCAAACAATTGGGGCTAATATCCATGAGTGCTGTTATTCAGCTTTTATTGAAGTTGTTGTTGTTGTGCCGTTGTTGTTGTGTAGTGATGAGGGCCAGGCCAGCATTGTGAAACATGATGTAAACCTCCTCCAGATGGAGGGCTTTGGCATTGTTTGCACTAGGTTTGGGCAGGGCTTTCATGGAAGATTGAGATGGATCAATGCACACCAGGATAACTGAACATTTGTCACCACTAGGCTTGACATGTCAGCAATTATAACAGTCCACTTCTGTCTCTTTATCATCGTTAAACAGCAATTGAGGTGTTATGGCATAATCAGTTGGATCTCTAATTCATCTTACAGGGCGAGTCCATCAACAGACACAACACAAAACCCAGATAACTCACAGAAGACCAGGTGTGTGTCTGACTCAGTCGCGTGTATATTTGCCCAGTATGTGTTAAGCCTTATAATTGTCATGGAGTTTGTCCATATGAGGAAGCACACAATACCTAAATTGCTTTCTGGGTTTGCTTAGTGGGATTGTTTGTTTTAGGCACCTGCCGGCAGTACCTGCCAGTTAGTCTGTTGTCAGTGCCCCAAATCTCTACATCTCTCAACCCCTGAGAGATCAGTTCACAGCACAGAGGACAAACACACATAGGTAGAGATGAGAGAGAGAGGAAGACAGGCAGGAGAGAGGGAGACAGAAAGAAATTAAAGAACAGGAGAGAAGTAGATGGAAGCTGTGGGAGTTGAGGCATCTCAGTGGAGTAGGTTGGCTTTGATTGGTTGGTTGGTTGGTTGGTTTGTTGGGAAGTAAGTAGGGCGGACGGAGCCAATGAAAATCAGTTTCACCATTTTATGGGGATTGATTTGTCATTGAATGGAAGGAAATGTCTTGTATTGAAGTGACAGAACATTGAGGGTTACGCAGCAATACACTTCATGCTGCTTACTCTCAACGTGTGAGAACTCTCTAGGGCTTTGGAACAAACACTTAAAAGGCTAAACCTTCTCCTCCCCCTTGTAATACCATGAGGATAATTCACTTAGCTCCATGTCGAACTCCTTATTATCCTTATCGCAGTATTCTTAACACTTATGACTAGAATGGCTGAAATATTATAGATTAGAACACTAATGGCTCACTTGAAAAATAGATGTCAATCTCAATGTGACTTCCTTGGTTAAAAAGGATCAATACAATAACATTGAAAAAATTGACAATCCTAAAAGGGACATTGTTTCAGCAATCAGACCTGGTTGGTTTAGAAAAGATAATTAGGAAAAACATTGCGGGAGGCTCACAGCTCAGTTGAGCCTTGCCCCTATCCTATGGAGCTGTTCAGTGGAAGTGGGTGCTGAAATCCCCACACTGCTCTGCAACTAGCACCATGTGAAAGAGAAGTTAAACCTGATGTTTAATTGATGGTGGTTATAAACAAGGTTGTTTAGTGTGTGAAAGGCTTATGAGTGGTTTCTTATGTTGATTTGGTGCCAATCGTCAAAGTAGAAAACAAAACAAGAAATATCAAGGTTGAAATGGACAATGGACGTTTTTAGGGAGAGTTTGAAACATGCTTTCAGGTTTGTTTCTATGAAGGAGGAGGAGAGGGTGCAGAAAGCTTTTAACATTGAATTAGTGAAATTCTGGTCATGGCCTTAGCCCTGTGGCCTGCATTTACTCAGAGATGTTTTAACTCCTGGCTGGCTGGGGTCAGGAGAGGAGACCATAACCCCGTCTCCTCTGAGGCCAGGCATCAGCTACAACCAACCAAACACAGCTCAATGCACTAAACCTTTGTAGTTTGTTCACCTCAAGAAAAACAAAGATCCCAAAATACATTTCAGAGAGAGAGAGAGCACTTCAGAGGTCCATAGGGAGGACAGACTTAACAAACCGGAGTAAAATATATATATATATATATATATATATAAAAAGGAGTAAAAAAGACAAGATGTTAAGGGTCGGATTCTTTTAAGAGAAAACTGGACCAAGTCAAAGAAAGAGTAAAACAATAAAATAAAAATAAACAGTACATACACACAGTCACAGTCCTCCTGTCTATCCAGTTGGGTTTGGCTCTCTGATTGATTCTCCTGTGCTGTGCTCTGTGGGTCCTGGCTGGGCTTTATCAAAGGGCTCCTTTCATACACAGCTGAAACAAGTCACCGTTGTCTGTGCATGGTCACTTGGCTCCCACTGAGAGGACTCACAACACAGAGGAGAGGGAGAGAAAAAGTCAAAGTGCAGTGAGCTGGCGGGGGAGGGGTAGGAGGGAGTAGGAAGAGAGGGGGTGCATTTAAGGGAACTGGGTTAATGGGGATATGATAGGGTAGGAATGTCAGAAAACAGTTGGCACAGAGATGTCATGGAAAGTTGTGAAGGAAGTGCATGTGTGTGTTAATGTGTGTTTGAACTAAGCCTGCTCTGCCTCACTGCTTTACTTTAATACACTGCACATCCAAGTGAATGAAGAAACAGGGGGAGGGCATGACTTTAGTGAAAACAACAAACACTAACACAGTGTATGCTGTACCCTCAGGGTGTGTGTTCCACTAGAGCAGCCATGACTTCATCATCTGCATTGTTTACTAATGTGACAGCATTGCTCTTCACGGGATATTATGAAATTGGCATGACATTGACTAGAAGTCAGCCATAAGTCAACCATACTTACATACATACCTGTATATACATGCTAATTTGCATGTGAATGGACATGGGTGTAGCTACAGTGTATGTCATTTGACTGCCATGATTGTATCATTACAGTGCCGTTCACAGCCTTATCTACTAAAATTGTCAAAAACTGTGTTAAACGCCCACACCAGTAGAAATCCACTTGTTTTAGCTAAAAATATGATCGCCAGAGCTTGCCCGTGATGTTGCACAACGATTTAAGTCAGCAAGTCATCGTTTTAGACAAAGTATTATATATTTGGGCTTGACGTGACAAATCCGAACTGCCCACTTCGTGCATATCCGTGTGAATGCTGTATGTTTTCCTATGATATTATGTTTTTGCACCGGCACTTATTTTTACCAGCAAATTATCATAATCTATTGGATAGTTGGTCAATTTTTACTTATTATTACATGTAATTTGCGACATGCATGATCATGAGCAAGGTCATTGTAGCATATCATTTCACTTCCCCTGCGAGAATCATTAGCATTGGGCTGACTTGGCTTTGCTGAACCACAGCCAAAGCCTGCCAGCAGCTTATCTACCAAAGGTTGCACCTTGTCCATTATAATGTAGAAAAATGCATATCATCTATCTTGCAATAGTTATCCATATTACCGGTGCTTCATCTTATTATTTTTAACTATTTCTGCTGCGGATTCACCGCCGCAATTTTGGAAGATGCTAAAACGTTGGAGATAACAATAGATTGTGAAGTCAAAGATAGGCCAGTGGTTTCCATCTGTGGCGAAGTTTTCCCTAAATCAATGCTTATGACAACTCCAGCTCCAGAACCAGCCATAGAGCCAGCTGGCTAATCTTTTGAATATGGGGTAGTAAAAACAACACAGCAATAACAGATAACATTAGCTAGCGAGATAAGATTAGCAAGATGTCAGTGCCCTATTTGTTGATGTTTATCAACTCAACGTGGAAATTCCCACACCAAATTTGTGAATATGTGTAGGTAGTCTTCGTCATTCATTCAAGGTGGAACCTAAAGTGCATTTCCTCTCTAGGAATTATGTCGAAATAGTGGTGGGAACTTCCCCTGTGGAGGTCCTTTAAATTGGACAAATCTCCTTGTATGTGTTAAATGTCTGTCAATAGAATCATTATACGCAATGAGGTCTTTAGAGAAACATGCTCTTCTTAGGAATAGACGAGCACTGACTAATCCAGATGATAAGTCAAGGTAAACAACCAAAGATCAGTACTTCTGTGGATGGTTCTTTTTCTGTCGATGCTTATTTCTCAGGAGAGCAAAATATAAATGACAGTTCACAATAACAACTCAAAGGTTGTGCAAAATCTGCCAAAATACTGTACCACTGTCTAGACAACTGCCTGGTGCTTTAGTTCAGTAAAGTGGACCTATATCTGTACAGTCTGTTTAAATATACACTGTAGTCACTAAAGCTAACTGTCAAATGAGAGATTATTTACCTGCTATGCATAGGCTCAACAAACCCTCATTGCAGCCTGCGCTATAAGTCAGTAATAAGAAAAACAATCATTTGTCATTCTTCATTCCCTAAATCCCGTTCCCCATGGCCATGGCTCAGTGTTTGTTTGTTTATTGTCTAGTCCTGTTTCCCTGACTGAGACATACAGAGACATTCAGAGACCCAGGGTAGACAGGGTAGGGCCTTATGATGTAACTCTTTTTCATCCAGTGTGCTGACATGCACGGGGCTGTGACATGCTGTTGAGTGAAGATGAGTGTGAGATCATGAAGAGTCTGTCCCAGGGGCTCTGCTCTGTGTGACATACTGTGACTTACTCTACTGTACATGTGGCGAATCACATAGGGCTACACAGTGTATACAATGTTGATCATGATTGAGTTATCATTTATAATACGGTTAATCAATAATATCTATCTCTGTATTCGTCTTATATATCCATACTCGATGAGGGCTCCTCTCTGTCTAAAAATAGGGAGATTCACTGATAGTCTTCCCACTCAGCCAGACACTTCTGAATATCACTATTACTGACTACATTTAAATACATATTCAAAGAGGTGCTGCTAGTGCTTCATCCAGACAAAAGAGGTGGTCTGTCTGTAGAATATTAACTTGGAAAGGGTTCTGGACAGCCACTTCAGAACTGTCACACATACACCTTCTAACCCACAGGGAAAACTACAGACAGACACTGTGCACTGTTGTAGCGTCCAAGTACATAGACATTTCTGGCATAGCATTGTCCTCTATAGTGATGTATATTTGATTAAAAACCTTGCTGCTTTTAAACAACAACTAGAGATATTGCTCCAGGTAAATGTCAATATGTATTGAAAGAAAACTAAGCTAGGAGGTAATAACATTCATAAGTGGAAACATCTCACAACTGTAAGTGATTCAGCTGCAATTTAATGGATTTTTGTCTTTTAGTATTTCCATTTCGCTCATAAGTCGTGCCTAGGGCTTGCCTGGCTACCCAAACTCCTTGCTCCGCCCAAACGCTATGCCACACCCACGGATGTTAGTTTCTTCTCCGCAATGAGTCTGGATCTGAGTACCTCCTCAGCGATTTCTAGAATGGAAATTCATTCTAGACCATCTGATTGGTCCCAGAAACCGATGGGTTGTGCCAGAGCCAAAACACACATGGGTATAGCAGCATTTAGAAAATTCGTCATTGGCTTTGATACTCTGATTGGTTAGAGATTATCCCATCACTAATGACTTTGTTTTGTTACACAATTTCAATGATGGCAGTCTCAGACTGAAGTATGTAGTGAACGATAGAGAAGCGGAATCATTTAGTTTGAGTCGTCAGGCAAGCCAAGGTCATGGCAGTCAGAAATCCTTAATGAGTCAGACCCTTTGGCCTGAGTTTAATGGATAGACGGTTTCAGTGTGAAAAACTCTCTCTACCTTACACACACACACACACACACACACACACACACACACACACACACACACACACACACACACACACACACACACACACAAACACTGTCCCCAAGCCATAGGTTCTGGATGCTCTCCCTGGCTGGACTGCTTGGTGTGTCACTCACATTGTTGTAATTGGCCACACCCAGAGGTCGCTGCCAAAGGACAATGTCTCCAAGCAGTGAAAGGTTGCATAGAATGAGACAGTACAATAATATATAGGATAAGTTAGTGATTGGAAAGGATTAGGGTGAGACAGGGCTTGGCAACCTGTGGAGCAGAATTGTGGGAAATGATATTCAATCTACCAGGAAAGTTTTAATATATTAATAAGAATAACTTTATTTGTATACCGCTTTTCAAGTAACAAAGTGCTTCACATCATAAAATAATAAAAATAAAAGTACTAACAAAGAAACAAAGACAGGAGGAAGGAGAATGAATAAATCGTTTATTCATGATTTATTAATAATTACTCCCACATTTGTAAATGTTAGTAACCTAGTTATTCATGCATTTGTAAACAACTTAAAAAATATATTTAATAATGATTCATAAGATGTTTAATATAGTTCCTTATAAACCATTTACTATTCGTTACGTTTGTTGTGTGGCCTCATCTAATTTGTGTTGGCTATTTATACTTTATAAATACTTTATAAATGTTTTGAGTGACCAGTGTAATTTCTCCCAAAAAGCTGGACATGCCATTGATAGACAATCTAGCAGTACCTGACGCTCCTTACGGTCTCAAAATGGCCCCTAGAATATACTGTATCAATGGTTACAGGGCCGGCCCGCTCATTAGGCAGGATTAGGCGGCCGCCTATGGCGACAGATTGACGAGGGTGGCATTTTCTGAGCTAAACTGACAAAGACGCACCTCCAGCAACACAAAACCTCACATAATTCTGCCCAAATACAATGTTAATTTCTCTCAACAAGTGTTATATGGGCTTTTTAGGTTAGCGCTGATGCCGCCGTGTGATAAGCAGTGGCCACTTTGTCAAAGGCAGGGGCGCAAAATATTTTGTTTGCCTATTCCCAGCTTGCCTCTCTGTTGGAGAGACGGATGCGGCGCTCCACCAACGTTCCGTCAAAAATATTATCTAACATAAATCATGTAGAAGATATAGCCAGGGTAAAACATGAGCCAGTCAAAATAATTAAAACTAAATGTCAAGAAAACTGTAGGCTATTACACCACTTTTTCTCATTACCGCATGTCAGAGGCATGTCAAATGAGGGAATGGACTTGAACACAGGACGCATAGCCTATGCTCACATGCAATGTGGTTCGACGAGAACAGTTACATTTTGCCAAGGCATAGATGAGTGGCTGACACAGAAACGTGAGCAGACAGCAATGGACGCATAAATTCTGGCCTAATGACAATAGCCAAATTTGTCATTACACTTTTTTTGTGTTTTGTGTAACAGATGTCTCATTCATTCACTGTTTGGAGTCTGGAAGTATGTTGCAAGTGGATGAACGTGTGTGGGTAGCCTATGAAGGAGCCCTTTGAAGTGATTGTTTGACAATCAGATGAAAACATCTTGACTGGTTGTGTTTATGCCACAATAAAAGGTAATATATTTTAAAAGTTAAATGACAAATCTTTACGACTAGGCCAACAGCGATCCTATTGAATTAATAGGAACTGTATATGGAATTCTATGATTAGGCCCATACATTTTTTTGCTGCACACGCTTGGTCCCGTACCGGGAAGAAATTAATTATATTTTCAACCCTGGATATAGCATATTGTAGAAAGAGTAGGCTATGTGGCCTTTTCTGTAGCCTACAGGCTGGAGATAAAATGTATGACAATGTAATGATGAGACACTTTTTACATCATGCAGGTTTCTCCGATCAAATAGCCTAACCTAAATGGTGCCCAATCAAATAAAAAATGTGCTGACATGTTAACAAACAAAATATCCTAAAAACAGGACAGGTCAAAGTAAATTGGACAATATGGAATGGACAATAAGGCTATACACAACTGCTGTCCAGGAGTTTCACCCTCTGGGCTAAATTGACGAGTTGATCATGGCGAAAAATTAAATACTTCTGATTTCCTGCCGTGTAAACACATTGCAAATAGGCTCTGGATAAGTCCTGATAAGTTGGGTAGCTGATATTCAGAGCTTAAATAGCCAAATTGATTAGTCACATGAATCAGGACTAATAAAGCCAATGTAATGGCCTGTTTTACAAACAGTAGACCTACCACATGGATAGCATTCATAAAATTCCATTGCAGCCCTACATGGTAGGCTACACCTCAGTAAGCACGGACCGACGCCAATGTCTTCTGAACGTATTTTTTTGGGTGCAGTCTGGACCGGCCTTGAGTTCCATGTCCACTGACGTTGGTTTTTAGTCTGGTCCGGACCAAATCTGAACCAATCATAGACGTCTATATTTGGTTCAGATTTGATCCGGCCAGGACCAGCCCTGAATGGTTAAACAATAAGGACACAATACAGAGGATGTTTAAGAAAATATATTGGAAATGTTATTCCAAAACAGTCACACTGTTGAAGTAGTGTGATGTGTAACTTTAGATGCACTAGGCTGAGTATAATTTAAACTATTAGTCTGAAATTGTTTCTTGGCAGTGACTTTTCTACCAAAACCTCCTGCTAATTTCACCACACACGCGAAGCAGTCGAAGGTTAGCACCGCCTTCGCCCAATCCTGGTATGTCCAAATAATCAGTGATGAAAACCCAAACTCCGAAACTACTCCTTATCCTATGCATTGCGTCATTGTCGCAACAGATTCTTCGGTCCATGAGAGATTAAGAGCAGTCCATAGAACTGCTGACAGGGTAAGGAAACAAATACCTGAATAGATTATTTTGCTGAACTATCTCATTATGTTTAAAGAGTTACTATGTTTAAAGGCCCAGTAAAGGTGCCACCAAACAAAGCCATGTGCAAAAATAGTCTGAGTTTAAAAGACTGAAGCACTGGAAGCATGTCCATCTTTTTGTGAGAAATTACACTGGTCACTCAAAACATTTATAAAGTATTTATAAAGTATAAATAGCCCACACTTCAGATGAGGCCATGCAAAAAGACAACTAAGTAAATGGTTTATAAGGACCCATATTCAACATCTTCTGAATGGAGTAATGATTAACAAATGATTTACTAATCCATTATAAATGCTTTATTCCGTGGAGTTATTATAAAGTGCTACCAAAGCATCTTTATAAAAGTGCCTTCAGCAGGGATTTAAAAAGAGGCACTGAATCTGCAAGCCTGGCCCCCTGTGGCAGACCATGCCAAAGTCTAGTGGCCATAATGGCAAATGCCCAGCAAATGGCAAATGTGGGATAGTGGCAGGTAAAATGGAATTGGATAGTGAGTTGGGGTAAAGTATGGGAATTAGGCTTTGACTGGAATGGCAGCTGACCAAGAGATTTGATAAGAGCCATGGAAGGCACTGTGAACCTGGTACAGTGAAGCGTCTTGTGAAGGTGATGGCTTGATTTGTCTGCCTGTGACATTATACAATACTTCCCTTCCCACAACAAATTGCAGTCTAGGAAACCATTCTGAACATGAGAGTGGGAAAGGAAATACACACAAGGTATTGATCAATTCTCCACTGTTTGGGCAGACAATACCACCCGTTTAGCCTTGTTTACAGTGCCTTCGGAAAGTATTCAGTCCCCTTGACTTTTTCCACATTTTGTTATGTTATAGCCTTATTCTAAAATTGATTAAATTGTTTTTTTCCCCTCATCAATCCACACACAATACCCCATAAGGACAAAGCAAAACACTTTTTTTTTTTTGGGGTGCTAATTTATTATTACATTTACATAAGTATTCAGACCCTTTACCAGTACTTTGTTGAAGCACCTTTGGCAGCGATTACAGCCTCGAGTCTTTTTACATTTACATTACATTTACGTCATTTAGCAGACGCTCTTATCCAGAGCGACTTACAAATTGGTGCATTCACCTTATAGCCAGTGGGATAACCACTTTACAATGTGTATTTATTTATTATTATTTTTATTAATTTTTTTTTGGGGGGGGTGGGTTGGGGTAAGGGAGGGGTAGAAGGATTACTTTATCCTATCCCAGGTATTCCTTAAAGAGGTGGGGTTTCAAATGTCTCCGGAAGGTGGTGAGTGACTCCGCTGTCCTGGCGTCGTGAGGGAGCTTGTTCCACCATTGGGGTGCCAGAGCAGCGAACAGTTTTGACTGGGCTGAGCGGGAACTATGCTTCCGCAGAGGAAGGGGAGCCAGCAGGCCAGAGGTGGATGAACGCAATGCCCTCGTTTGGGTGTAGGGACTGATCAGAGCCTGAAGGTACGGAGGTGCCGTTCCCCTCACAGCTCCATAGGCAAGCACCATGGTCTTGTAACAGATGCGAGCTTCAACTGTAAGCCAGTGGAGTGTGCGGAGGAGGGGGGTGACGTGAGAGAACTTGGGAAGGTTGAACACCAGACGGGCTGCAGCATTCTGGATAAGTTGTAGGGGTTTAATGGCACAGGCAGGGAGCCCAGCCAACAGCGAGTTGCAGTAATCCAGACGGGAGATGACAAGTGCCTGTATTAGGACCTGTGCCGCTTCCTGTGTAAGGCAGGGTCGTACTCTCCGAATGTTGTAGAGCATGAACCTACAGGATCGGGTCACCGCCTTGATGTTAGCGGAGAACGACAGGGTGTTGTCCAGGGTCACGCCAAGGCTCTTCGCACTCTGGGAGGAGGACACAACGGAGTTGTCAACCGTGATGGCGAGATCATGGAACAGGCAGTCCTTTCCCGGGAGGAAGAGCAGCTCCGTCTTGCCAAGGTTCAGCTTGAGGTGGTGATCCGTCATCCATACTGATATGTCTGCCAGACATGCAGAGATGCGATTCGCCACCTGGTTATCAGAAGGGGGAAAGGAGAAGATTAGTTGTGTGTCGTCAGCGTAGCAATGATAGGAGAGGCCATGTGAGGATATGACAGAGCCAAGTGACTTGGTGTATAGCGAGAATAGGAGAAGGCCTAAAACTGAGCCCTGGGGGACACCAGTGGTGAGAGCACGTGGTGCGGAGACAGCTTCTCACCACGCCACTTGGTAGGAGCGACCGGTCAGGTAGGACGCAATCCAAGAGTGAGCCGCGCCGGAGATGCCCAGCTCGGAGAGGGTGGAGAGGAGGATCTGATGATTCACAGTATCAAAGGCAGCAGACAGGTCTAGAAGGACAAGAGCAGAGGAGAGAGAGTTAGCTTTAGCAGTGCGGAGAGCCTCCGTGACACAGAGAAGAGCAGTCTCAGTTGAATGACCAGTCTTGAAACCTGACTGGTTTGGATCAAGAAGGTCATTCTGAGAGAGATAGCAAGAGAGTTGGCTAAAGACGGCACGCTCAATAGTTTTGGAGAGAAAAGAAAGAAGGGATACTGGTCTGTAGTTGTTGACATCAGAGGGATCGAGTGTTGGTTTTTTGAGAAGGGGTGCAACTCTCGCTCTCTTGAAGACGGAAGGGACATAGCCAGCGGTCAAGGATGAGTTGATCAGCGAGGTGAGGTAGGGGAGAAGGTCACCGGAGATGGTCTGGAGAAGAGAGGAGGGGATAGGGTCAAGCGGGCAGGTTGTTGGGCGGCCTGCAGTCACAAGTCGCAAGATTTTATCTGGAGAGAGAGGGGAGAAAGAAGTCAAAGCATAGGGTAGGGCAGTGTGAGCAGGACCAGCAGTGTCATTTGACTTAACAAACGAGGATCGGATGTCGTCAACCTTCTTTTCAAAGTGGTTGACGAAGTCATCCACAGAGAGGGAGGAGGGGGGGGGGGGGGGGGAGGATTCAGCAGGGAGGAGAATGTGGCAAAGAGCTTCCTAGGGTTAGAGGCAGATGCTTGGAATTTAGCGTGGTAGAAAGTGGCCTTAGCAGCAGAAACAGATGAAGAAAATGTAGAGAGGAGGGAGTGAAAAGATGCCAGGTCCGCAGGGAGTCTAGTTTTCTTCCATTTCCGCTCAGCTGCCCGGAGCTCTGTTCTGTGAGCTCGCAATGAGTCATCAAGCCATGGAGCTGGAGGGGAGGACCGAGCCGGCCGGGAGGATAGGGGACATAGAGAGTCAAAGGATGCAGAAAGGGAGGAGAGGAGGGTTGAGGAGGCAGAATCAGGAGATTGGAGGGAGAAGGATTGAGCAGAGGGAAGAGATGATAGGATGGAAGAGGAGAGAGTAGCGGGAGAGAGAGAGCGAAGGTTGCGACGGCGCATTACCATCTGTGTAGGGGAAGAGTGAGTAGTGTTAGAGGAGAGCGAGAGAGAAAGGGATACAAAGTAGTGGTCGGAGACATGGAGGGGAGTTGCAGTGAGATTAGTAGAAGAACAGCATCTAGTAAAGATGAGGTCAAGTGTATTGCCTGCCTTGTGAGTAGGGGGGGACAGTGAGAGGGTGAGGTCAAAAGAGGAGAGGAGTGGAAAGAAGGAGGCAGAGAGAAATGAGTAAAATGTAGACATAGGGAGGTTGAAATCCCCCAGAACTGTGAGGGGTGAGCCATCCTCAGGAAAGGAACTTATCAAGGCGTCAAGCTCATTGATGAACTCTCCAAGGGAACCTGGAGGGCGATAGATGACAAGGATATTAAGCTTAAATGGGCTAGTGACTGTGACAGCATGGAATTCAAATGAGGAGATAGACAGATGGGTTAGGGGAAAAATTGAGAATGTCCACTTGGGAGAGATGAGGATTCCTGTGCCACCACCCCGCTGACCAGATGCTCTCGGGGTATGCGAGAACACATGGTCAGACGAGGACATTCATAGACTTGTCCCAAGCCACTCCTGCATCTTGGATGTGTGCTTAGAGTCGTTGTCCTGTTGGAAGGTGAACCTTTGCCCCAGTCTGAGGTCCTGAGCACTCTGGAGCAGGTTTTCATCAAGGATCTTTCTGTACTTTGCTCCGTTCATCTTTGCCTCGATCCTGACTAGTCTCCCAGTCCCTGCCGCTGAAAAACATCCACACAGCATGATGCTGCCATCACCATGCATCACCGAGTCTTCTTGGGTATGATGATACAAGCTTGGCACACCTGTATTTGGGGAGTTTCTCCCGTTCTTCTCTGCAGATCCTCTCAAGCTCTGTCAGGTTGGATGGGGAGCGTTGCTGCACAGATATTTTCTGGTCTCTCCAGAGATATTCGATTGGGTTCAAGTCCGGGCTCTGGCTGGGCCACTCAAGGACATTCATAGACGTGTCCCAAGCCACTCCTGCATCTTGGATGTGTGCTTAGAGTCGTTGTCCTGTTGGAAGGTGAACCTTTGCCCCAGTTTGAGGTCCTGAGCACTCTGGAGCAGGTTTTCATCAAGGATCTTTTTGTACTTTGCTCCGTTCATCTTTGCCTCGATCCTGACTAGTCTCCCAGTCCCTGCCGCTGACAAACATCCACACAGCATGATGCTGCCATCACCATGCATCACCGTTGGGTTGTTGCCAGGTTTCCTCCAGACGTGACACTTGGCATTCAGGCCAAAGAGTTCAATCTTGGTTTCATCAGACCAGAGAATCTTGTTTCTCATGGTCTGAGAGTCTTTAGGTGCCTTTTGGCAAACTTCAAGCGGGCTGTCATGTACCTTTTACTGAGGTGTGGCTTCCGTCTGTCCTCTTTACCATAATGGCCTGATTGGTGGAGTGCTGCTGAGATGGTTGTCCTTCTGGAAGGTTCTCCCATCTTCACAGAGGAACTCTAGAGCTCTGTCAGAGTGACCATTGGATTCTTGGTCACCTCCCTGACCAAAGCCCTTCTCCCCCGATTGTTCAGTTTGGCCAGGCGGCCAGCTCTAGGAATAGTCTTGGTGGTTTCAAACTTCTTCCATTTAAGAATGATGGAGGCCACTGTGTTCTTGGGGACCTTCAATGCTGCAGACATTTTTTGGTACCCTTCCCCAGATCTGTGCCTCGACACAATACTGTCTCGGAGCTCTACGGACAATTCCTTCGACCTCATGGCTTGGTTTTTGCACTGACATGCACTGTCAACTGTGGGACCTTATATAGACAGGTGTATGCCTTTCCAAATCATGTCCAATCAATTGAATTTACCACAGGTGGACTCCAATCAAGTTGTAGAAGCATCTCAAGGATGATCAATGGAAACAGGATGCACCTGAGCTCAATGTCCAGTCTCATAGCAAAGGGTCTGAATAATTATGTAAATAAGGTATTTCTGTTTTATTTTTATGTAAAAATGTCTAAAAACCTGTTTTTGCTTTGTCATTATGGGGTATTGTGTGTAGATTGGTGATTTTTTTTCTTCCATCAATTTTAGAATAAGGCTGTAATGGAACCAAATGTGGAATAAGTCAAGGGGTCTGAATACTTTCCGAAGGCACTGTATACCTGACACTACCATGCATCATGTGTCTTGATCTTGTCCACATTCTGATTGTGACCACATCTTCAGAAATATGTCTACACATGGTATTAAGATGTGTATTTTATCCATCCACTGTGTCTGCATTGTGAACACATTTCCTGGTCTCACCCTGTATGCAAATTAATATTTATTAATTCATTTTAAGACACATATTGATGCCTTAACCCTCTTACCACCAACATATTTGACATACATGGATTAACAACTGGGGTCATAATAATAATACGCCATTTAGCAGACGCTTTTATCCAAAGCAACTTACAGTCATGCGTGCATACATTTTTGTGTATGGGTGGTCCCAGGGATCGAACCCACTACCTTGGCGTTACAAGCGCCGTGCTCTACCAGCTGAGCTACAGAGGACCACAATTCATTGACCACAAGTCATTTCGACTCCAAGAAGAAACTATTGGAAAAAGCAACAATCATAGCAAAATATCAACTTAATTCTTATCAAAACATCATTAGACATGTAAATAATGTTTTCTGAAATAAAATAAAAACCGACTACGAAATTGACTGCGAAATTGCTAAATTATACTGAATTTGCATATTATGTCGAACGTAAATATATACATTTGTCCCTTCATTTGTTTTCTTCCAAAGTACATTCCACATACAGTGCCTTCAGAAAGTATTCACACACCTTGACTGTTACAGCCTGAATTCAAAATTTTGATTCTGTGTCATTGGCCTATATACAACACCCCATAATGTCAAAGTGGAATTATGTTTTTAAATTTATTTAAAAAATAATAATTAAAAATGAAAAGCTGAAATGTCTTGAGTCAATAAGTATTCAACCCCTATTTTTATGGCAAACCTAAATAAGTTCAGGAGTAATAATGTGCTTAACAAGTCACATAAAAGGTTTTTGTTATGACTATTACATTTTAGTCATTTAGCAGACGCTCTTATCAAGAGCGACTTACAGTTAGTGAGTGCATACATTATTATTTTTTCATACTGGGAATCGAACCCACAACCCTGGCGTTGCAAACGCCATGCTCTACCAACTGAGGTACATCCCTGCCGGCCATTCCCTCCCCTACCCTGGACAATTGTGCGCCGCCCCATGGGACTCACGGTCACGGCCAGCTACGGCAGAGCCTGGATTTGAACCAGGATCGCTAGTGGCACAGCTAGCACTGTGATGCAGCGCCTTAGACCACTGCGCCACTCGGGAGTGGCACAGTGGTGCAGTGGTTTTTTCTATCCCATATATACAATTATCTGTAAGGTCCCTCAGTCGAACAGTGAATTTCAAACACAGTTTCCAATGCCTCGCAAATAAGGGCACATATTGGTAGCTGGGTAAAAAAAAAAAAAATGACATTGAATATCCCTTTGAGCATGGGGAAGTTATTAATTACACTTTGGATGGTGTATCAATACACCCAGTCACTACAAAGATACAGGCGTCCTTCCTAATCAGTTGCCGGAGAGGAAGGAAACCGCTCAGGGATTTCACCATGAGGCCAATGGCGACTTTAAAACAGTTACAGAGTTTAATGGCTGTGATAGGAGATAATTGAGGATGGATCAACAACATTGTAGTAGTTCAGTTTATTTTTTTGTCATTTAGCAGACGCTCTTATCCAGAGCGACTTACAGTTAGTGAGTGCATACATTTTTCATACTGGCCCCCGGTGGGAAATGAACCCACAACCCTGGCGTTGCAATCGCCATGTTCTACCAACTGAGCTACAGTTACTCTACAATACTAACATAAATGACAGAGTGAAAAGAAGGAAGCCTGTACAGAATAATCCTGTTTGCAATAAGGCACTAAAGTATATACAAGGCGTTATGTATGGGGCAAACCCAACACATCACTGAGTACCACTTTTCAAATGTTCAAGCATGGTGGTGACTGCATCATGTTATAGGTATGCTTGTCATTGGCAAGGACTGGGGAGTTTTTAAGGATAAAAATAAATGGAATAGAGCTAAGCACAGTCAAAATCCTAGAGGAAAACTTGGTTCAGTCTGCTTTCCAACAGACAACAGACACTGGGAGATAAATTCCCCTTTCAGCAGGACAATTACCTAAAACACAAGGCCAAATATACACTGGAGTTGCTTACCAAGAATTTTAAAGTAAATAATACTTTTGTCATATTTATCTGGTAAAAACAAGTGCCATTTAAAGGGGCGGCACACCAACGTTTTAAATATACTTAATTTTATTGACAAGTGATTCATCCATTTATCCTGAGAGATAATGACCAAAAATATGCCTTAGTTTTCTTTATTTACCTACCCCACAGCCAGCATTAGCATCGCTGCTAGTGAACCAATGGGAGTGGTAGGGCCTATGGCAGGATGCTTCAAAAAGCATGCCCAAATCTTCAAAGTCACTTCAAACCAAATATTATAGCAACCCAAATGACATAACAAGTTGCAGATGTAGATTATGTAAGGGATAATCCACGAGGGGCTATGCATTCTATGGAAAATAATGAACGACGTGGAAGGTGTGTTCCACGACACGCTAGCGTAGCGAACTGACATTCCACGGAGTTGCATTATTATGACAAAAGTTGCTCACTGAACTTTTGTCATTCATCACCTTTTTTGAATTGAGAAGACACCATAAAGACATTAATATACAGTAAGCTTATGTTTTATCTTATGGCCAATCGACTCTAGGGGGTTATATAACATTTCCCATAGAATAACTATTTCTCGAAGAATACACACCAATACAGCACTATGTGTACATTTAGATGGTAGCTGGTTTTTGTATTGCAGTTCTACCAAATAATTATACCACTGACAGACTTTTATGAGCTGTTTTGACTGCAACTAATCATATATGTAAGGTAATTTTGATTGTGTACATGGTCATACCTAGTTATAACCAGTTATAACCATAGGCGAGTACATAAGGAGCTTCATTTCTGCATGTGATCTGTCTATCTACTTCAACAGGTCCCCCTCCACCCTCTGAGGATATGTATAACTTAATATTATATCTCCAGAGAAACCTGGATTCAAATAAATAAATGTTTTGATTTGCCGTAGAATAACTACTTTTCAGACAATACACACCAATACATCGCTCTGTGTAGATTCAGACTGTATCTGAGTTTTGTATTGCAGTTGTATCAATTATTTATAACATTGGCAGACATTTTATACCATTGTCACATTTTTATATGCACAAAAATAAGGTAATTTTGGTTTTGTACACAGTCAGACAATACGTGGTATAGAAAAGTAGAATCTTAGGCGAGTACATGGGGAGTCAAAATCACTGATACAGGTCCCCCTCCACCCTTTGGTGGTATGGATAACTTGTTATGTCTCCTGAAAAAATAAAGGTCATATCTACAGTTTCAAATTACTATAGACAGAATAACTGTAGGTGTTTTTTGCTGAGGGCTTCCATTTTTTAAAAGTCTTTATTGATACGGAAACACTGAACAATTATTTAGATTTATTAAAAACAAGTTGATTGAAAAATACATTAACATTTTGAAGAATTGAATGAACCACCTTTAGGCTATGATACTACCGACCCAAGTCGGTAGTATGAGGGCTAAATCAGTTGTGCCACCTGACAATGATTTTAGAGGACGGTATATCGAGATACAATGTGTGCCTGACTACCTCTGGAGGTGGCCAGGAAGATCTGATCACAATACGATCATGATGCATCTTTTAATCGTCTACACCTGTCAAAAAATGTGGGCACAATCAGAATGTGGACAAGATGTGTCACGATCGTTGTAAGAGGCAGACCAAGGCGCAGCGTGATAGGCGTACATCTTTTAATGAGTACTTTACACCAACAACAAAACGATACGTGAAGTCTAAAGGATCACCAACACAAACCTATACAGAACAAGATACCACAATCAACTGTGCAAAACAGGCTGCCTAAGTATGGTACCCAATCAGAGACAACGAGCTACAGCTGCCTCTGATTGGGAACCACCCTGACCAACATAGATCTAAACGATCTAGAATAAACACATAGAACAACTAAACATAGGAACTAACACCCTAGCTCAACATTAAAGAGTCCCCAGAGCCAGGGCGTGACAAGATGAGGACAAAGGATCCATGTTAGAACCAGATATAAATGCGGCTTTTGTGTCTGTGTTGTGTAGTATCAATTGATTGAAATGTTTTTCTAAGGTTTTGGTAAAAACAATACAAATGGGGGGAAAAGTCTTATTTTGTTGAGTTTTTGAGTGCTCTCAAAAACCTATTTGTACTGACAAAATATATAAATAAATGGGAGACTTTTGGGTTGTCTGATTTTCCTCTCTTTTATGTGACCCAGGGGAGAAATCCCAGAGTGGTTCCCATCATCCAGGAGACAGGGGCCTGTCAAAGCCTCAGTAGGAGCACAGCTAGGGTGACCTGGCTTCGCTCACAGCATCGCTAAAGTGCTTTGGACGAACCATGAAGGAATTGTCCCTCCCATGGGAGGGGAGGCTGGTGTGAAGTGGTGTGTTTCTCTAGAGACAGGATGGATGGATGGTAGAAGAGGAGGGGAAGAGGCTACCTCCATCCTTTCAGCTCACTGAACTTTTGTCATTCATCACCTTTTTTGAATTGAGAAGACACCATAAAGACATTAATATACAGTAAGCTTATGTTTTAGCTTATGGCCTGAGGGTTATCACTGTATTTTAAAAGTAGGTTCATTTTGTCAGGGCTGTCTCAACTAAAGTAGTAAAGTCCAGCAAGCCGTAGATTTCTTACCATAGATTCTAGACCTGTAGATTTCTTTACTTGAATGTTGAGAACGACTTATTAGGCGTACAGGCGTCTTGCTGTATATTTCACTGAGGCAAGGCCAAGCTCTTTACTTCTAGACTTCAGATCTCCAACACTCAGAGTCTGAGCACTCAAGTGCCCTCCAATGTCCTTAACTACCTTAACAGCATCCATCTAAAATTAGTCCGAAATATTCAACAGCATCAAGTGCTTTGTGGCAATGTAAATATTGACATCATTGAGGTATGATATAATTGTGTGGCTCCTTATTACTGTTCAGCAGTAAGCGCTTAAGTACACAAAGGGACGAGGAGACTCATGGGGGAAATAGATGCGTAATCATATCACTACATACAGTTTGGCCTGAGGAGCTGGGGAGGAAGTAGGGGGAAGACATTGAGACAATTGAGGATAATAATATACGCTGAAAAAGCATATCTCTAGCTAGAAACATCTCAGCTAATATCAGAGCAAAACACACACACAAAGGCACACACTACAGTAACACACAGACACAATGATAGCACATATAAACTAGCACACACACTCACTCAAATAATGATACCCACTCACAAACACATAGCTCTTGGATTGCCTATAACCCACAAGCTTTGTCTCCTTAAGTATTTATGGTAATGAAGTGGTCTAGATTCATCATGAGCAATGTGGAAAGAATTCTGATGAACTTGGAATGCATGGCTGTGAGTCACGCTCATCATCAGCGATCTGTGTTCCACTCCAGGATGTCTCCTCTCTCAATTATACATCATCTAGCCGTCAGGGAGGAGTGTATGCTACAGAACATCATTAATATAGATCTGAGAGGAGGGAAAGACACAGCTTGATATAATGAGAGGTGCTATGATTACTCTTACATACTATGTCCCATAGCACTGATACAGCAAGCAGAGGCACGTTTATTATTTATACTTATAGGACTATGTCATATGTTGATGGTTATGCTTGATCATAGTAGTGGCAAGTGCATGGCGCTGATACTCAGAAAACCTTTAACTCGGATACTCAGAAAACCTTTAACTCGGATACTCAGAAAACATTGTGCTGATTCTCAGAAAACTTTTAACTACTTAACTCTTGTTACTGTCTGTCCTGAACGACTATCCCATTCCTTTCATCTTTAGCAAACTTAAACAACCTTGAACTTAAAGGGGAAGTGTGTTGTGAATGTGATAGATCAATAATCTGTAATGTAATGGTGGCCTCAGTACTTTGTCTAAGCCCTTTCACTGCACACTTGGCTTATTTATGTACTGTCTGATTTGCTATTTGTTGTTGGCTTCTTTTTGTCTCTGAAAGAGAATCAGTCCCATCTCACTGTACATTTCTCCTGCTTAGTCATCTAAAAGACTCATGAGAGATGAACAACTGACTGGCACACCTGGAGCCAGAAAGCGATCCTAATTTCTCCCATGATAGAGAGCGAGATGGGGAGGAGAGAGGGAAGGGAGAGAGAGAGAGAGAGGGGGGGGGGGGGGGGGGGGGGACAAAAAGAGAGGGAGTCAGATTGAGTGAGCGATAGAGCACAAATGGGAGCAACCAAAAAGCACTGTCTCTCCCTCCCCCTACCTCCCTCCCCATGTCTCCCCCTGTGTCCCTCCCTCCCTTGCCTCCCCTGTACAGCAGCACAGTTAATTTAAATTCTGGAAGGAGACAACCAATAAATCACCTGCATTCTGACTAATGGTTCCTGCACTGAGGGGAAAACTCTCTCTCTCTCTCTCACCTCTGTACCTGGAGACACTTCACACTGCAAAGAAATATAGGGTAGTGCTACTAGCTAAACGTACACTACTTGTGCACACACACACTCACGCACACACACACACACACACAAACACACGTTATAGCATAAACATTCACACTCTCACAAAAACACACGTACAGTAATATCCACTGACAGGCTGCAGTTGTAAGAGTCAGCAGAAACACAACTCCCCTGCCAGGTTTGCACTTCCTCCAGAGGCAAACATCCCCTAAAGTGTTGGTCCATAATTAGCTTCTTCAACTCCACCTCAGCTTTCAGCGTTGACTTCTGAGACAGAACTTAACCTTGAACCGTCATGCAAAAGCACACCAATGGTGTTATTCCAAAAAATATACTGCAGCTATGAATTTGACAAACCCTGATCATTAAAAAACCTTGAACGTATCACCCCAAATCAAGGTCCACTGTTGTTATCACCTCAAGCACTAATAAGATGTACTAACTCCAGGCATTGACTGCAGAGATATTAGGCCTAGTTGGACAAGGCTATCTGAATGTACACATGATGGAAGTTTAAAAAATGCACTCAGTCAACTGATAATAACTCAAACTAACAAGGAAGAAATTACCAAAATGTGAATAGGACTAAATTAAGACTAAACTGCATCTAAAATAGCTGCCAAAATAACACTGTATTGTACATACACAACCAAATATAATAGCATAGTATAACATTACTGTAAGAAAGAAAACACCACCTCATTTCTTATTAGGTTTTAGGATGATTGTGCAAATGCTCAAATGGCCACACAGCCACAACTCAACAGTTCACACCACTAGACAAAATAAGTGTTTGATTGAAACAAAACACAGTTATGCTCCAGTCTGTTAACACCATCTGCTCTAAAATTCACTCACAATACATCATTTGAAACAACACTGTACATAACTAAAAATATCTAAATGCATATTCCCATGAAACTGATTGAGATCAAATGGTTGGCATGCAGATGCTGCATGGACATTTCACCAGTAAAACTTGAAGAATTATCATTCACGATTGACAGTGAGAAATGTGAAGGGAGGGTGGCCACAAAAATGTGTGCATTAGGTAGAGGTAAAGAAACACATGCACGGAACATGATACAGATCTTTCCAGCGGGATCCAGGGGGCGGGACAGGGGCGGAACTGGGCGGTTACCGACGGATCCGCACCCTCAGCCTATTGTAAAGGAGGGTGGTCTAGGGACAGACAAACTGTATGTCCTTGCTGGCTCAGGGCACCAGAAGGCTTGTTCTCTCTGCTCTCTGCTGTTCTCTGTTTTGTGCCAGTGAGGCCCAGCGCTGAGGGATGAGAGATGACACCTCTGGCCCCCCTCTGTTTCTTCCCGGCCCTCTCGTGACCTGTCACTATCAGTTTGTCACTATTCTACTGAGTCCACTACGCTAGAAAACATGCATACTCTCATTACCACTCTCTCTCACTGACTCTCTGGCTCTCTCACACATGCGCACCCAAACGCACACTCACAAACACACACAAACACAGAAAAGGCTCACACTTGCACACATACATTTGAGTTCCTGTGAGCTATTATGGGGGGATGGTGTATACACTCTATAGTCTGTTCTATTCTCTAGGCCTTTACACTGTTTGATGAACAGGGGCTATCACTTGTGCAGTGACCTGGGGTAACCCACTGCAGCTAGCCTGGACTCCCATTCCACCCAACACATATGTCTGACTGCCAGCTGTGATTGGGGCCTCTGATCCCCCTGCGGATCCTACATGTGTTTTTACACAGGACTGGACTATGTTCTCCGTCCCTCTCTCCCCCACCATCCTCCTCTATTCTCCTCTCCTCCCTTCTCTTCTCCCCCATCCTCCTACCCTCTCCTCCCCTCCTTCCTTGCTTCCCTTCTCCTCACTCCTCTCTGTCCTCCCTTCTCCTCCCCAATCCCTCCCCCTTCGTCCCCTCTCATCCCCAATCCCTCCCACTCTCTTGCTCTCTCCTCCCTTCTCTCCCTTCTCTCTCCTCCCCCATCCCTCCCCCCTCCTCCTGTGACTGGGAGGGGACTCCTGGGTTGCTTAGGCAGCCGTTCTGTCCTGCTGACTTCTGACAGAAGATGATAGAGGCTGTATGCTGTGGGGTGTGACTCAGACGAACAGAACAGTGCTTGGTTTCCAGCTGCAGCGAGAGAGAAGCTCCCCTGCAGTCCTCTCCTCCGGCCTCCTCCAACCCTGTTCCTCCAGACCTGCCAAAAACAGCCAGAGTACTGTACTGTACTGTTTGTGGGACACTGACATGTCTGCAGCTGCTGCCACCTCTCAGACCCAGTAAACATATTTTCAGCTGTCTCTCTCTTTCTATCCCTCTTAGTATTGAGCCCACAACCAACGTTTTGGCTGATATGTCTCCTGACAAAGTAATATGGAAATGTAAAGGGAAAATGCTAAATGGACAGGCAACATCACCAGCTGATATACTGTAAACAGTCTGAAGGGGTCTTAGTTCAATGACAGATCCAATCATTTTGGGAGGGGTTGTCGTGGCCGCATGGCACGAGCAATGACTCATGGGTGTGAGAAGAGGTGAGGTGCACACTGGGATACTGTTCAAGGTTGGATGTTATGACAAGAGAGAATACCCTTAATCAGCCGTCTACACCAAAGCCCCTGAGGGCCCTCTTCAGATCAGATAAATCCCCACACAGCTATACTACCTTGCCTCTCTTACTCTAATCATCTCTTTATGTCTCGCCCATTATCGTTAAACAGATATTTAGCAGCTAACTACTCTGATCCTGACGGACGCGAGTTATCCCCCCACATACAGTATAGTAGCACTGTCCCACTCACCTCTGCTCTATAACCACATCTCATTAGCTGTATAAATGGAGGGGTCTCACTGTGGATCCATTACAGAGGGATTCTGTCAGGCTCTTTGTATAATCTCTCCCGATATCCCGGTACGAAGATCGGGGCCTCACTGCGGTGACGGTCAGCATTGGCCTTCTGACGACGCACGGCGCGCTGGAGGTGAACGTGGGCAGCGTCCCACGTCTCCTCCGCGCACCGAAACCAGTCATCCACCGCAGGAGCCTCAGTCTGGCTCTGGTGCCACGTTGCCAGAACCGGTTGGTAACCTAAAACACATTGGAATGGTGTTAGGTTAGTAGAGGAGTGGCGGAGAGAGGAAGGAGGCGGCAGGACTTGGAAAAGCGGTCCACAACAACCAGGATGGTGGTGTTACCTTGGGAGAGGGGAAGATCAGTCAAAAAATCAATACTAAGGTGAGACTTACTCTGGGCGCACACCGAGCAGGAGGAGACGTACACCCTCACGTCCTTAGCCAAAGAAGGCCACCAGTACTTTCCGATCAAGCAGCGCACTGTACGACCGATACCTGGGTGACCAGAGGAGGGTGACGTGTGTGCCCAGAAGATCAAACGATCACGGATAAGAGCAGGCACGTACCGCAGCCCAGCTGGACACTGAGGTGGAGATGGATCTGTGCGTAATGCCTGCTCTATATCCGCGTCCATCGCCACAATGCAGGAGGCCGGGAGTATGGGGGTGTTGTCTCTGGGCCTCTCCTCTGTGTTATACAACCGGGACAGTGCGTCTGCCTTCACGTTCTTTGTACCCGGCATGTATGACAGTGTAAAATCAAACCGGGTGAAGAATAGGGCCCACCTGGCCTGGCGAGGATTCAGCCTCCTTGCTGCCCGGATGTACTCCAGGTTACGGTGGTCCATCCAGACGAGGAAAGGGTGTTTCGCCCCTTCGAGCCAATGCCTCCACACGGTCAAAGCTCGGACAACAGCCAACAGCTCCCGATCACCAACGTCGTAGTTCTGCTCCGCCGGGCTGAGCTTCTTAGAGAAGAAGGCACAGGGGCGGAGCTTGGGTGGCGTGCCCGAGCGTTGGGACAGTACAGCGTCTATCCCTACCTCGGACGCATCCACCTCCACTACGAATGGTAGTGATGGATCGGGGTGGGCCAGTACCGGGCCTGAGGTGAACAGACCCCGCAGTCTCCTGAAGGCCAGGTCAGCCTCAGCAGACAGGCGGAGCCGGGACGGCCCACCCTTCAACAGGGATGTAATGGGAGCTGCGACCTTGCCAAAGCCCCGGATAAACCTCCGATAGTAGATGGCAAAGCCAAGGAAGCACTGCACCTCCTTAACCGTGGTTGGAGTCTGCCAATTACGCACGGCTGAAATGCGATCTCCCTCCATCTCCACACCTGAGGTGGTAAGCGGTATCCGAGGAAGGAGATGGACTGCTGGAAAAACATACACTTCTCTGCCTTGGCATAAAGGTTGTTTTCCAACAGTCGGACCAGCACTTTGCGAACCAGGGACACATGCTCGGTGCGCATAGCAGAATACACCAGGATGTCATCGATGTAGACCACCACACCGCGACCAAGCATGTCCCGAAACACCTCATTCACAAAGGACTGGAAAACGGATGGAGCATTCATCAAACCGTAGGGCATCACCAGGTATTCATAATGCCCCGTGGTTGTGCTGAATGCTATCTTCCACTCATCCCCCTCCCAAACACGCACCAGGTTGTATGCACTCCTGAGATCTAGCTTAGAGAAGAAGCGCACCCCATGCATTGACTCAATCACTGAAGGAATGAGGGGGAGAGGATAACTAAATCTAATCGTCTCCTTGTTCAGTGATCGATAATCAATGGACGGGCGCAGACCGCCATCTTTCTTCTTCACAAAGAAGAAACTTGAGGAGGCAGGTGAAGTGGAGGGACGTATATACCCCTGGCCCAGGGACTCGGTGACGTATGTTTCCATAGCCCCCGTTTCAGCCTGTGACAGGGGGTACACATGACTCCTGGGAGGTACAGCGTCTATCCGAAGGTTTATCGCGCAATCCCCCGCCCGATGAGGTGGTAATTTAGTCGCACGCGTCTTGGAAAACGCGTGCGCCAAATCGAGGTATTCGGGGGGAATGCGCACGGTGGAGGTACCGTCTGGACTTTTCACCGTGTTTGCACCAACGGAAACACCTAAACACCTACCCTGACACTCTCGCGACCACCCCGTGAGAGCCCTCTGTGGCCATGAGAAGGTGGGGTTGTGGAGTGCTAGCCAAGGGATACCTAATACCACAGGGAAAGCAGGAGACTCAATAAAAAAATAACCTGCTCACAATGTGTCTCCTGGGTGATCATGGTGACTGGTATAGTGACCTAATGGTCGACTATCAAATGCTTGGATGGGGATTGGAATGGATAGAGGAACCAATGAAATGCCTTGACGGCGTGCGAATGCCCTGTCCATAAAGTTCCCAGCTGCGCCTGAATCGACTAGCACCTTACACTGGGGAACTATCATGTGATTGGGAAAGTGGATAGGTAGGGTACAGTGCGCAGCAGAGGGCTCTGAACAAGTGTGGGTGTTCGATACCTGGGGTGATGCGAGAGTGCCCTGCCTGCCGCCTCCAGGCCCAAAAGAACGTTGACTACGACGTGTGGTGTACTGTCCCTTCGTGCCACCAGAGTGGCACTGTCACTGTCTTCCTCCGCTCTCTCGGACGGCGGCTCCACCCAGCTCCATCAGCTCGGGATCCGAGTCTTCCGGGGTGGAAAGGGGCAGACCTCTACCAAGACGTCCTCTGGCTGCCAGCAGGTTGTCCAAACAAATGGCCATGTCCACCAGTTTCGTAAAGGACAACATGGTGTCCCGGCAGGCTAGCTCCCGTCGGACGTCCTCCCGCAGATGGCAGCGGAAATGGTCGTTCAGGGCCCGCTCGTTCCACCCAGACCCCGATGCCAGAGTCCGAAACTCCAAAGCAAAGTCCTGCGTGGTCCTCGTCCCCTGCCTCAGGTGGACCAGCCGCTCGCCCGCCTCTCGACCCTCGGGCGGGTGATCGAAGAACGCCCGAAAAAGGCGAGCGAACTCCCCGTAGTCCTCCAACGCGGCTCCTCCTTCGTTCCACACTGCATTGGCCCACTCCATGGCTTTCCCACAGAGGCAGGAAACGAGGACGGACACCTTCTCCCGCTCCGATGGCGCTGGCCTGATGCTGGAGAAGTAAAGCTCCAGTTGGAGGAGGAATCCTTGGCAGAGCGCCGCCGTCCCATCAAACGCCCATGGTCGGGATATCTGGACCCTCCGGGTTCTGGGGTGTAGGTGGCTGGATCCGGTTTGCCAGCTGGTCTCGACAGATCGGGTCCTCTACTCTCCAGGCGTTGGACGACCTGAAGAACCCGATCCATCGCTTCCCCCAAGCTGGCCAGCATCGTGGAATGCTCCTGGACTCGTGCCACGACTACAGGCATGCGCTCTTCTCCCGCTGACTACATAGCGGGTGGGTGATTATGTGATGAGTGTGATGGAAGGAGTCAGGCGCAGGAGGGTAATCACCGAATACAGAGTTTATTCCTACCCTGGCAATACACTGAAACGGTATCTCCATACAATACATAGGCACAGGGGAAATATCTACCCTGGCAACAAAATGGTACGAGTAGCTCCACCGAGCTACATTACTCTCACATACAAACAATCACCCACAAGGACAAGGGGGCAGAGGGAACACTTATACACGGACTAATGAGGGGATTATAACCAGGTGTGTGTGATTGACAAGACAAATGTGATGATGATAATTGGGGCGGCAGTGGTTAGTAAGCCGGTGACAACGAACGCCGAAGCCAGCCCGAACAAGGAGGGGAGGCAGCCTTGTCGGAAGTCGTGACAGAGAGAGAGAGAGAGAGAGAGAGAGAGAGAGAGAGAGAGAGAGAGAGAGAGAGAGAGAGAGAGAGAGAGAGAGAGAGACAGAGAGAGAGCTCAAAGACATTGCTCCTGCATTTTTAACAAAAAATATAGATTTAGAGTTAGATAAAGTAGGATTTTTTGGCAGGGACATATACAAGATGCTACCCTCCACAACATAACCTTAATTCCAAACCAAAACTCCAAACCTACAACCTGATTTTGGACGGAATTACCTGGAAAGCTTTCTACTACCAAGGATTACTATTCTCAAACTATACAGCAAATGCTCTGGCAAACAAACAGAAACCTGAAAACACCATCCAACCTGGAACTGAGTGAGTAATGTTTAGTATGAAGCTATTTTTCACTTTCAAAAACCAAGAAGAAAAATACATTACAATGATATATTTTATTTTATAAGGACTGAATGCTAAGGCTACCAAGCTTAAGCTTGCTTGTACAAAGAGATACAATTTCAATTAGCACTGACGTGTGAAGTGAGAGGTGTCATAGCCCTTGAGCCCAACAATGGCAGGAGAGTCGTACAGTCTACCCCAACCAAATGGAGAGGCCTTAGAAGCACCCCCCCCCCCCCACTGTTCAGAGGTCATTAAAATACAGTACCCTCTGAATGTAAAAAACGACAAGACACGAAAAGAGTACAAATTGAAACTTATTTTGGGGAAGCGGGAGACACTTTTTGCTGATTTGTATAAAAATGGGAACATAAGCAACCTTATCTTCCACACAGACCATCCCCTGGCATGGCACAGTGCTATACTAGCACACTACCCCTCTGTTAAGAGGGGGGGTGTTAGCGACGGGTGGAAACTCAGGATACTGGACAACGAGGACTCTGAGTCGTCTAATATTAATCTCTATAAATCTGGAACCGTTTTGGTTCAAGGCAACACCAAACAGTTCCAGCTGGACTTTCACCTAATCAAAGAAATAGCTCAGCAGGAGAAGCTCTCCCTTGAGAAAGATACCCCTACCCCGAGCGGGTCAGACCAGACCTCTTCATTAAATAACCCCACAGAGCAACCCCAAGCAGAAAGTCAACTTCCCAGCACAGAGTACTACTCCCTCATTGAAATGAAGGATAAATTCACCCAGCTGGAGGTAAGGCAGGTGGAGCTCGAACAGCAGGTGAACACACTCCAGTCAGCACAGACCCAGACAACAGTCCAGCACAACAACACCCCCTTAACTAGACCTGGAGAGCTGCAGGTAGAGAGAGACATGTCTGCACTCTGGACTGTGGTGAGACAACATCAACAGGAGAAAGAGCAGGAGCAGGAGAAGAACAGAGCACTAGAGGAGAGGATCAGAGTGCTGGAGGCGAAGGTGAGAACGATGACGGGTGACATAGACCAACCCATTAGAGAGCTGGCCACCCCCGCAGAGAAGCCAGCAGAACAGCCCACCTCAGATCCTGGCCAAAGTCTCGACACCGCAGCAGAACAGTACACCCTAGACCCTGACCATAGCCTCAACATCACACCCAGACAAACAAATGAAGAACCCCAAGCCCAGGGGATCCCAACCCCTCTGAGCAACCCTCCAGTCAGACACCCTGATAGCCCTCATGACGACCCCCCCACACCCACTGAGGACATACACAAGCCACAGATTGTACTCCTTATGGACTCAAATTGGAAATACATACAAGAAAATAAACTTTTTCCAAAACACACAGTGTCTAAACTCTGGTGTCCAAACACCCAGCGCGCCCTAGACCTTCTGTCTGAGGACCGACTAGGATCACCCAGCCACATAATAATACACACAGGCACAAACGACCTGTGACCGTGCATCAAAACCAAATGTCTACCTGGCCCACCACTCCACCCTGGACGTGAACAGCCTTTATGACCAGGTCCACCTATACAAGGAAGCAGTGCCCACCTTCGCCCGGACCCACTGGTTGCCCTCTAGGTTACAGAGAGCTGGTAGTCCCATCCACCAAACTACCAGGTGTGAAACAGGGAAGGGACTCAGGGGGTATGCTAATTTGGTATAGAGCAGACCTAACTCACTCTATTAAATTAATCAAAACAGGAACATTTTACATTTGGTTAGAAATTCAAAAGGAAATTATCTCAACTGAGAAAAATTTCCTCCTGTGTGCTACCTATATCCCCCCACTAGAATCCCCATACTTTAATGAAGACAGTTTCTCCATCCTGGAGGGGAAAATCAATCATTTCCAGACCCAGGGACATGTACTAGTCTGTGGCGACCTAAATGCCAGAAATGGACAAGAACCTGACACCCTCAGCACACAGGGGGACAAACACCTACCTGGAGGTGACAGCATTCCCTCCCCCATATGCCCCCCTAGGCACAACTACGACAACATAACCAACAAAAACGTGTCACGACTCCTGCAGCTCTGTCGCACACTGGGTATGTATATAGTCAATGGTAGGCTTCGAGGGGACTCCTATGGTAGGTACACCTATAGCTCATCTCTTGGCAGTAGGACTGTAGACTACTTTATCACTGACCTCAACCCAGAGTCTCTCAGAGCGTTCACAGTCAGCCCACTGACACCCCTATCAGACCACAGCAAAATCACAGTCTACTTGAACAGAGCAATACTCAATCATGAGGCATCAAAGCCAAAGGAACTGAATAATATTAAGAAATGCTATAGATGGAAGGAAAGTAGTGTTGAAACCTACCAAAAAACTATTAGGATACAACGAATTTAATCCATTCTATACAACTTCCTGGACAAAACGTTACACTGTAATAGTGAAGGTGTAAACTTGGCAGTAGAAAACCTAAACAGTATATTTGACCTCTCAGCTTCCCTATCAAATCTAAAAATCTCTAACAGAAAACCAAAGAAAAGTAATAACAGTGATAAATGGTTTGATGAAGAATGCAAAAACCTAAGAAAGAAATTGAGAAACCTATCCAACCAAAAACATAGAGACCCAGAAAACCTGAGCCTACGCCTTCACTATGGTGAATCACTAAAACAATACAGAAATACACTACGGAAAAAGAAGGAACAGCATGTCAGAAATCAGCTCAATGTAACTGAAGAATCCATAGACTAACCACTTCTGGGAAAATTGGAAAACACTAAACAAACAACAACACGAAGAGCTATCTATCCAAAACGGAGATGTATGGGTAAACCACTTCTCCAATCTTTTTGGCCCTATAACAGAGAACAAACAGCAAAAAAATATACATGATCAAATGCAAATCTTAGAATCAACTATTAATGACTACCTGAACCCACTGGATTCTCCAATTACATTGAATGAACTACAGGACAAAATACAAACCCTCCAACCCAAAAAGTCCTGTGGTGTTGATGGTATCCTCAATGAAATGATAAAATATACAGACCACAAATTTCAATTAGCTATACTTAAACTCTTTAACATCATCCTTAGCTCTGGCATCTTCCCCAATATTTGGAACCAAGGACTGATCACCCCAATCCACAAAAGTGGAGACAAATTTGACCCCAATAACTACCGTGGGATATGCGTCAACAGCAACCTTGGGAAAATCCTCTGCATTATCATTAACAGCAGACTAGTTCATTTCCTCAGTGAAAACAATGTACTGAGCAAATGTCAAATTGGCTTTTTACCAAATTACCGTACGACAGACCACGTATTCACCCTGCACACCCTAATTGACAAACAAACAAACCAAAACAAAGGCAAAGTCTTCTCATGCTTTGTTGATTTCAAAAAAGCTTTTGACTCAATTTGGCATGAGGGTCTGCTATACAAATTGATGGAAAGTGGGGTTGGGGGAAAAACATACGACATTATAAAAGCCATGTACACAAACAACAAGTGTGCGGTTAAAATTGGCAAAAAACACACACATTTCTTTCCACAGGGCCGTGGGGTGAGACAGAGATGCAGTTTAAGCCCCACCCTCTTCAACATATATATCAACGAATTGGCGAAGGCACTAGAACAGTCTGCAGCACCCGGCCTCACCCTACTAGAATCTGAAGTCAAATGTCTTCTGTTTGCTGATGATCTGGTGCTTCTGTCATCAACCAAGGAGGGCCTACAGCAGCACCTAGATCTTCTGCACAGATTCTGTCAGACCTGGGCCCTGACAGTAAATCTCAGTAAGACAAAAATAATGGTGTTCCAAAAAAGGTCCAGTTGCCAGGACCACAAATACAAATTCCATCTAGACACCGTTGCCCTAGAGCACACAAAAAACTATACATACCTCGGCCTAAACATCAACGCCACAGGTAACTTCCACAAAGCTGTGAACAATCTGAGAGACAAGGCAAGAAGGGCCTTCTATGCCATCAAAAGGAACATAAAATTTGACATACCAATTAGGATCTGGCTAAAAAATACTTGAATCAGTTATAGAACCCATTGCCCTTCATGGTTCTGAGGTCTGGGGTCCGCTCACCAACCAAAAATTCACAAAATGGGACAAACACCAAATTGAGACTCTGCATGCAGAATTCTGCAAAAACATCCTCTGTGTACAACGTAAAACACCAAATAATGCATGCAGAGCAGAATTAGGCCAATACCCGCTAATTATCAAAATCCAGAAAAGAGCCGTTAAATTCTATAACCACTTAAAAGGAAGCAATTCCCAAACCTTCCATAACAAAGCCATCACCTACAGAGAGATGAACTTGGAGAAGAGTCCCCTAAGTAAGCTTGTCCTGGGGCTCTGTTCACAAACACAAACAGACCCCACACAGTCCCAGGACAACAACAACAACAACAACAACAACAACAACACAATTAGACCCAACCAAATCATGAGAAAACAAAAAGAGAATTACTTGACACATTGGAAAGAACAAACAAAAAAACAGAGCAAACTAGAATGCTATTTGGCCTTAAACAGAGAGTACACAGTGGCAGAATACCTGACCACTGTGACTGACCCAAACTTAAGGAAAGCTTTGACTATGTACAGACTCAGTGAGCATAGCCTTGCTATTGAGAAAGGCCGCCGTAGGCAGACCTGGCTCTCAAGAGAAGACAGGCTATGTGCACACTGCCCACAAAATGAGGTGGAAACGGAGCTGCACTTCCTAACCTCCTGCCAAATGTATGACCATATTAGAGACACATATTTCCCTCAGATTACAGCGATCCACAAAGAATTCGAAAACAAACCCAATTTTGATAAACTCCCTTATCTACTGGGTGAAAAACTACAGTGTGCCATCACAGCTGCAAGATTTGTGACCTGTTGCCACAAGAAAAGGGCAACCAGTGAAGAACAAACACCATTGTAAATACAACCCATATTTATCTTTATTTATTTTCCCATTTGTACTTTAACTATTTGCACATTGTTACAACACTGTAGATATACATAATATGACATTTGAAATGTCTTCATTCTTTTGAAACTTCTGAGTGTAATGTTTACTGTTAATATTTCTTGTTTATTTCACTTTTGTTTACTATCTACTTCACTTGCTTTGGCAATGTTAACACACGTTTCCCATGCCAATAAAGCCCTTAAATTGAATTGAATTGAATTGAATTGAATTGAATTGAATTGAATTGAGAGAGAGAGAGAGAGAGAGAGAGAGAGAGAGAGAGAGAGAGAGAGAGAGAGAGAGAGAGAGAGAGAGATGCAGAGAAAGAGAATACCAATTAAAGAGAGTTTTTAAAACATTGTTTACCCATGGAATATCACGTTCTTCCGCATAAATACACAATTAATGAATTATAGTATTTAATATTTAGTATTTATTAGGATCCCCATTATCTGTTGCCAAGGCAGCAGCTACGATTCCTGTGGTCTAGGCAGGGTTTATATTATTACGTTATTACACTCTTATTACAATAACAATCTAAAATCCACAATACCACAATACCACAACATTGCAATGTGTGTGTGTGTAGAGTGTGTGTGTTAGAGTGTATTTGTGTGTGTGTGTGTGTCTCTTCACAGTCCACGTTGTGCTATGAAGTGTTGTTTTATCAGTTTTTTATCTGATTTTACTTGATGTGGAAGAGAGTTCCATGTAGTCATGGCTCTATGTAGTCCTGCGCGTTTCCCAGAGTTTGTTCTGGACTTGGGGACTATGAAGAGACGCCTGGTGGCATGTCTTGTGGGGTATGTATAGGTGTTTGAGCTGTGTGTTAGCTGTTTGAATAGACAGTTCGGTGCTTTCAACATGTCAATATCGCTCACAAAGACAAGTACTGATGCAGTCAATCTCTCCTCAACTTTGAGCCAGGAGAGATTGACATATACGTTATTGGTATTGGCCCACTATATACATTTAAGGCCCAGCCGTGCTGCTCTGTTTTGGGCCAACTGTAATTTGCTTGTGTTCTTCTATGTGGCAGTTGACCATATAGTATAACTGGGCAGTAGTCCAGGTGTGATAAAAACTAAGGCCTGTAGGACTTGTTTTGTTGATTGTGATCAGAGGAGCGCTTTATCACAGACAGACCTTTCTCCATCTTAGCAATCGTTGAATCAATATGTTTTGACCATGTCAGTTTACAATCTAGGGTTACACCAAGTAGTTTAGTCTCCTCAACTTGCTCAATTGCCACATTATTCATTACAAGATTTAGATGAGGTTTGTGGTTTAGCAAATTATTTGTCCCAAATACACTTTTAGTTTTTGTTATATATTTAGGACTAGCTTATTCCTTGCTACCCGTTCTAGAACTGACTGCAGCTCTTTGTTAACTGTTTCAGTGATTTCATTTGCTGTGATAGCTGACGTGTACCATGTTGAGTCATCAGCGTACATAGACACTCAGGCTTTACACAATACTACTGGTAGGTCATAAGTAAAAATAGCAAAAAAGTAGAGGGGGATGGGGGGGGGAGTGAAGAATGAGGAAATTATGGAAAAGCTGCAAAGACAATTACATTCTGGCGCTAAATCGTTCCAATTATCTGTGCCATCTATTTGGGAAAACACTGGGGTTTGGATTTACTGAGGAGAAAACTGGAGCTGTGGAGATCATTACAGAGGTTAGTTGTGTGTGATGAGACTGCACATATTAACAAGCAATTTCATGCACAGTTCATTACAGCAAATGAGCCAATGATTGAAGAATATTTGTTTTTTAAATTGAGTCTGAACTAAATTGAGCCTGAAACACTCTACTAAAATGTGTTTATGTATGTGCTCTTAACAGTAATAGGTGTTTCAGAATCAAATGAGTTTGGAGCTGATGTTGCGCTGTGTGTATGAGTTTGGAGCTGTTCTGTAAGTGTGTGTTTGTGGGAAATTAGGCCAGGGTTCCTAGGGTAGCCATGCAACATTTCAGGCTTGATGATGCCTATGTGTGTGTGTGTAATGAGAAGAAATTAGGGTCGACTGGCGATGTTAACCCACTTATAAAATCTGCCTCCCTTTAAAGGGTGTTAGAAAACCACAATTACCCCCCTGACATTTCTTTACTGCATGATTTATGAAGTGAACATTGCTTCCCCCTCCTCTAGCCCCAGCCCCCGTTACCCTAGGTAGAGCAATAAAGGGAAGTTAAGGGACAGTATTGATCGAGAAAGAATTGTCTGATTTGGCTGGGAGAGTGGAGGGCTACTGATGAGTTTCTCTCCATCCTCCCCACCTAACCACCACCACCAACCCCCTTCTCCCGACTCCACCTCCTCCCTCTGGCTGTCTGGCCACCCGCCATGTGTGAAAAAGCTTTCAACTCAGATCATCGTCTCCACTTCCACCTTTAATTGGCCATATGTGTCACCACCACCCTGCTGTTATTGGTGAAGAGGGAAAGGGGTGGGAGGGCAGGGGGATTTGACAGGGTGTGTGTGCAGAATTATTTGGTTATTACAAATACTTGTCTGCATCCCAAATGGCACCCTATTCATAGCCGCGGGAAGTAGGGATGCTGAGGGTGCTGCAGCACCCCCTGAAAATGTTTTTCTCTCAAAAGTAGTGCACTATGACACTATTTGCATACATATTGCATTAATTTTGTCCAGAGACCTTGTGGAACCTATTCAAAAGTGATGCACTACTGTAGGTAAAAGTGTGCCATTGTGTGCAGACCTTGACTGTAAGAAGGGAGGTGTGTTACAGGGATGAATGAATAAAGGAGATGGGGATTAAGATGCTCTAACACTAAGTGGTCTCAGCAGACATGATCTAGAGCATCAGTATGAATGCCACATACTACAGTATAATACCCACATAAGCAGCAACACATTCCTCATGACATTCAGCAAGCATTCATTAACATGCATTAACCTTTACTCCTGATCATAGGAAGTGAAGCAGCAGTTACCTCTAAATTATAAGTCAGGGGTTTATTTTTCCTCTGCAGTGAAGACACTGAGAAAGGGTATTTGAAAAACGAACACATGAGTAGAAACAATAGCTCACATTCAGAACAACTAGCATGACGTGGTGAAGTGCATATTGATGACATCATCCTAGATGGGTTAATTTTTACCCAATGTCAGTTATACCATATTGTCTCCAGACATGTCTGTGATGAAGGAGAGAGTGATGGAGGGAGGGAGGAAAGTTCAGAGTTTTTTGGATAAGAGTCCACCCTCCTTCCCTTCTCTAAATGGCAAATGTCACAGCCTGGAGATAGAGATGGGGAGAAAGAGGGAGAGAGAGAGGGTTGATTGGGTGATGGGAGTGTGGTGGAGTAGGTGCTCACAGAAGCCAATATCTCTCTGCAGTGGGAGTGATCAACCAAAGCCAAGCAGTGTGGCTGGCAGAGTTGGCAGATTTGGCAGTGCCAGGGTGCTGGAGGGGTAGCCTGCAGGGTCCAGGGACACATGGTGGAGATCACATGCAAATACACATACAGTACAGGGACCTCAGCCCATATACCCCCTCCCTCACCCACTAGTCACGAAGCTGGCACATACCAAACCTGGTTGGTAGGGCTAACAATTCTCTTGGAAATTATTACAATTAGAGAACATTTTCAACAGTGCTCTTACTGCAGAACGTTTTAGTATGTCAAGATTACATTTACATTTACATTTTACATTTTAGTCATTTAGCAGACGCTCTTATCCAGAGCGACTTACAGGAGCAATTAGGGTTAAGTGCCTTGCTCAAGGGCACATTTACGTCATTTAGCAGACGCTCTTAAACAGAGCGACTCACAAATTGGTGCATTCACCCTATAGGCAGTGGGATAACCACTTTACAAATTTTTTTGGGGGGGGTAGAAGGATTACTTTATCCTATCCCAGGTATTCCTTAAAGAGGTGGGGTTTCAAATGTCTCCGGAAGGTGGTGAGTGACTCCGCTGTCCTGGCGTCGTGAGGGAGCTTGTTCCACCATTGGGGTGCCAGAGCAGCGAACAGTTTTGACTGTTCGCTGCTCCAAGCAGCACCTGAACTCTGTAGTAACTTCAGCATTAACCTAACAGAGAGGAGCATTTTTACATCAATGTCAAGGTAGAACCAACAATACTTTGAGTGTTAGCTTAGAAATAAGGGCCAGACAGAGACGATATAGGGTCGTCTGAGGTGGCAACCTGCCAGTACGAACATACCACAGTAAAAGGAAAGGGGATATTTTGAAAGTGTAAAATGGAAACATAGGTGTCAAAATGCACTTTAGAATGTAACAGTTACACAGAGTTTGGAATGTAACAGTTACACAGAGTTTAGAATGTAACAGTTACACTGTCAACTTAGGATCCATTAATTACAGATTGTCAAGTAGGCTCTGCATGTCCGAGTTAGAGCCCTTATACCATGACAACAATAGAAATTATTACACACGCCAATGCATCTTGCAGGGGTCTGAATGTCCAATAGCTAGTAGAGACAAGACACAACAGAATGAAAATCAACAGTAGCCTAAAGATAATGCTACAAATAGCTGGAATTCCAGTAAGCTGGTTATAAAACCTTTGCCAAACAAAGGCAACTCACTGAACGTGTTACACGTTCTAACACTGGAATGTGGAATGTAATCTGCACCTTGATTAGGCTGATAAAAATCCTTATTATTTAGTTAAATGAGTTTCAATTTGAGTGTAATTATTTCTGTATAGCCTACACTTTCTCTTTCTGAACTTCTAATGCAGGTAGGATATAAGAAGATATATGTAGTCCCGTGTAGCTCAGTTGGTAGAGCATGGCGCTTGCAACGCCAGGGTTTTGGGTTCGATTCCCACGGGGGACCAGTATGAAAAAATTTATGTACTCACTAACTGTAAGTCGCTCTGGATAAGAGCGTCTGCTAAATGACTAAAATGTAAATAAGAACGGGTGTGGTTTCGTGGCCAAAAGAGCCGCTGCACACCAATTTGACAGCTCTAGCGCAGTTACACCTCCAACACCGCGTTAACAAAATCAATGAAAAGCAATGCGTTTGTCGGCTAACCAGGATTACCGCTGATCTGATTAAATCCTGGCCCAGATCCACGGGTGGTGAACCTAGATATGCACATTTCAGCCAACTGCTATCTGTCTCTATGTACATCCAGGTACTGTAGAACCAACCCATCAATACCTGGAACTACCCAGTAGAAGTTTATAGAACCAGGCAGAGACTAACAGAGTCTGTCTGTGTGGTGGCACTGTTTTCCTGTGCAGGGGCCTTAGACTGATTACTTATTGAGACACACAGGACATTTGGAAAGACAGGGTACCATATGGTGTGCATCTACCATTGTCTGTCTGTTCGTCTATCTATCCATTTGTAAAATAAGGGTGTTGAAATAACATTTACTGCTGGTTTGGTATGGATTTGCTGACACACTGTAAACTGTCAACTTTTCATTTTGCGAATGCAACCCTTTCTAATTAAAAAAAGGTCTGTCTGTCTGTCCTTCCATCCATCTGTCTGTCCGTCTGGCTGTCTGCCTCTCTCTTCTCACCACTGTCTCCTTCTCTCTGACTCGCCCTATGTCTGGGCTGTCTGTGTTGCTGATAGACGAGTATCTGCCCGGGGATTATGTACTGCGAGCTGCTAATAATGTTGAAGAGCCTCCTGGGCTCTCAATCCCTGAGCAACGGCGCAATAAAGCCGGGAGCTGGGAAATACATGGCTATTTAATGGAATCGCCTGTCCAGGAGCTGAGGGGAGCTTCAGTGTTGAGCTATATTTACAGTTAGCCCCCATGCCTCTTCCTTGTCCGCCTCGCCTCGCCTGCCAGCCCCCTCAGAGGACACCAGGCATCTGCCGCTCCACTCAGCAATACCTCGATGCTTCCTCCCACCCACGCCACGTGCCACTGCCACAAGCACACACTCTGCTCACACAGCCAATAAAGTAAAAGCCAAAGAGTATAGAGAGTCAACCAGTCGCGTGTTGAAAGTGGCAAAAGGCCAGGCAAAAGTCAAATGGGTGACACGTGATCGAGGTAATGCTCCCACGAAAGCTGTCAGATAGACAGTGCCACCGACTGAGACTCGGAGGAACTTTGTTAATGACAAGTGGTTGTTCACTTTTGGTTGCCGGAGCCGCAGTTGTTAGGTCTGTCTTTTTTCAGACTTTGTCATTAATTTGCACCATCTGTCTCACACCTAAGTCAAAAACGACTTTGACACGATGCACCGCTTCCTCCGTCGTCTTTTTCTATTTATACTGCGATAAGGAGAAATCAGCACAGGGGCGGCATGGCTCTGGCTGCCACGCAGGTACACACCTCCATCGACATCTTCCAGGGCCATATGGCTCATCAACAGCGGGGGGGGCTGTTGACTCCTCTGACTCTTGGGCATGAAGGGGCACAGACCTTTACTTTACATCCATTCACAGAGTTGACATCAAGATCCACAGCACCACATATACGCTATACTGAACCCCCTAACATCAATTCAACTCAATGTGTATCTCCATGATAAACTCTGTCTCACATCTCCTTGTGAGTGTTAGCACAACAACTGACAGGTGGGGTAATTGTGTGAGAACAGTGATGATTCATTTTGTTGAGAAAGTCATTGGTCTCACAGGCAATACGAGATGTGATTCTGGCTCCGAACACACTAGCGGACTCAAGCTCTCTTGGCCATCCTTCCTTCATGTGGGACGCTGTGTCCACACGTGTTGACCCCGGCACCGGGCTTGTGTGTGCGCAGTGTGTCAGGGCCGAGAGCGAGTGACTCCGCATGACTAATTACACGCTCTTGGAATGTTTGAACGGACACAGATTGACGGCCGCACACATGCAATGTTTAATGCAGCGTCCCAGCACGAAATCATTATAATCTGGTGTCAGACCCACTCCAGAACAGCAGGCATTGGCACAGACAACTGTCTTATGTCCCCACAGTAAGATATACACACATACTCTCACATACAGTACACACACACACAAACAATCTCAAACACAAACAGACATATAGGACATTGAAAGCCATGCATGCAGACACACTCACACACACAATGGTTCCTGATGGTCGGAACACATCGTCTGGCCACAGCATAGTGACTCTGGATTCTGGATTCAGTTGAGCACTTCCCTTGCCTCAGTCTGCATTCTGATCTCTGTCTCAATTGATTCCTTGGAGGAGGGGGGAAGCTCAGCTCTCTTTGTTCTGGGTGGAACTTAGTTTCCCTCCGTGGCGCACAGGGTTGACAGAGGTTAGTAATTGAAAGCGACATCATTACGCAAAGCTTTGTCATGCCTCCCGCATCCATTCCCAGCACCTTCTCACTCTCTGGTCTCCATCTCTGAGGCTATTGTCTAGGACAAGTGCTGGAACACAAAATGCTATTGCTGGACCGAATCACCTCGGCCGTCTTTCTCGAACCTAACCAATCCAACATTTCAATACAGCAGTCAACTAGTTTTCCTTTTCTTCTTTCTTCCTTCCCCTTGGTCTTCATCACAATCAGCAAACATTTAGCCAACCTATTCAGTTCACAGCTCAGGCCATTGTGGATAGGTATGGCTTGAGCCATGCATGTACAATACAGTCCCCACTGTGTGTGCTCTAAGCATCCTGCCTACACACACTCTGGCTTTTGTCAGGGAAGGATGTGTAGAGGTTTGAATTGCTGGGTGTTTAAAAAAAAGGAATTCTACTCTTGCAACCTTGAGCGACAATAATAATATTAGTGAAAGAAGTTGAACTACAGTATTGGGTAACACTTTATTTGGATAGTCCATCTGTAGATGCTCTACAGACTATTTACTGACTATCAGTAAAATGTCAACTAACTATCTACTAACCCTAACCCTAGCTCTAACCCTAACCCTTATCCTAACCCTAATCTTAAACCTAACTCTTATTCTAAACCTAACCCTAACCGTAACCTTAGCAAGCAGTTGTTGTCAACAGATAGTTTGTTGATAGTATGGTCTTCTGTAGAGAATGGTATGAGTATGGTGTGATCCAGTACAATGGCATAGACAGTCATCTTTTCATGATTTTATATCGACAGTAAGTTGACCAAACCTACAAAGGCTGAAACAAAATAAAATATTTTGGGGACAGAGTAGATTTTTTAAACAGTCTGACAGAACCCATGACTAAGGCAAGAGATGATCACCACTAACTTGGATTGCCCAATTTAAAACAAAACATTTTTTTGTTGAAAGATGTAGCTAGACTTGTCAGAGCCAATCAATCTAATATTGATGTGTACTGTAATGTTAAGAAAAAAGAGAAACCCTGTGTACAGCAGTGTGTCAAGATAAAGTGCCGGTTTTGACAGGAACAACTAGCATTCAAAAGCATGTTTTTACACTTGTTTTGTGTACAGTAATATACTGTGTGTTACTATAGTACAGCATTAACTATGTTGGGCTAACTCAGCTGACCCTAATGTTACTATAGTACAGCAATAACTAGGTTGGGCTAACTCAGCTGACCGTACGTTCCCCTTGCTCTCCCACAGGGTAGTGACGTGATCCAGGGTCCAAACCCCAGCTGGATCCCATCTCTGGCAGGAGGCCCAGCCCCACGCTGACTCTGGCCCTCTGTTTCTGGGCCAAGACCAACACCAGCAGACACGAAACAGTGACCCCCATGGAGCACCATGCTGACGGAGCAGCCAGCTGACCATGCAGGGTTCACTGACCACGCTAAACACAATGACCACGAGGCATCGACCAAGAAGTAATGTCCAGCAGAGATATTTTTATGACCCAGCCAAAGTCAGATATTCTTATTCTGATGGACCCCTTCAGTAATTTAATAACATTGCAGTCTTCCTGAAGAAGAATACATTAAGGTCACATTAAATCTATAATTACTGTGTGTCCATACGCCCAAGTACCGTTCATACTCGTGTTCATACGCATTTATAATCCTGTAGAGTTTCTCTGGATGAACCTGAAGTGTTTGTTCTCCTCTTGGTCCTGTATTTATCCCAGAGTCCTTTGTTACTCTCCAGAGACATCTCCATGGATCTTAGCCCCACAAGGAAAGGAGCATTGTGGTTGTACCTGGTGAGTCAGACACTTTCCCTGGGCAAGGAGGCATTGAGTTACCCCTTCTATGAACCTAAGTCCCTTCTATATCAACCATCCCTATCCATTCTATATTGTTTCTCTATATCTTCAGAGATAACACTAGTTTCACACTGTATCTATGGCTTCTGACACGTGAGGCTATGGCGTCTCATAATAGAGGACCTTTGACAAGTGTGTGTGTGTGTGTGTGTGTGTGTTTACACATTTTACTATACTTGTGAGTACCAGAAGTCCTTACAAGAATAGTAAACTAGCTAAAATTCAGAGAAGTAAGGACATTTTGCTGGTCCTCACTTGTTAAAAGGCTATTTCAGGCTTAGAATTAGGGTTAGGGGTTAAGATTAGGGTTAGGGTTAAGGGTTAGGGTTAGGGTTAGGGTTAGGGTTAGGGTTAGGGTTAGGGTTAGGGGTTAGGATTTTGAATGGGAATCAATTGTTGGTCCCCGAAAAGTCCTCACAAGTATATTAAATGTGTGTGTGCTCTGCATATATGTGACACAACAGAGACCTGAGGAGTGACAGACTGCAGGGAGTACGTCACTCCTCAGATAATGCCCATGAGGCTCGGAGACATTGTATAAATTATACACACTGGAAGCCGTGTCCACTCAGGGCCGTGTGAGAGAGGAGAGCAGCAGCGTAGGGGAACTGAGAAGCAGCTCTCACTGCACTGATCCTGCCAGAGCAGCAACGGCAGTCTCCAGAGCGAGGCGGAGACATAGCACTTTTCCATTTAGCGCCTGACAATATCCAAGCTTTCTATTCATTTCCTGTCTTTCAGGCCAGAGGAAATGAATCAGAGAGCTGTCAAGGATAGGCACAGGAGTGCTGCTGCAATATGAGGTGTTGAGGAAGAGAAAGTAACTTTGATATTTAAGGTTTATTTATTCTTTATGGACCCTAGGGCTATGATATGGGACCACGTTGCTACACTGTGGATACTAAAGCTAACAGTGCTGGAGGTGTAATTCCTTCTGCCCATCTCTTTCTTTCACTCACTCTCTTTCTCTCACTCTCTTTCTCTCTCACTCTCTCTCCCTTTGTCACTTCCATTTAATCACAAACGTCAGGCTATTGATTCTTGGTTCAGGCTTCTTCAGAAAATAACACATGACTGACATCACTTCAATGACCAAAACGTCATTATCTCTGTGAAGTGCACACACACGCACACACACGCACATGCTTAGTTATACCAAAACAATGTGGACATGTGCATCATATACACAACTGATGTTAAGACATTGTATGTGTATGTTTATATAGGATGTATTTGGGTACGGTGCAGTATGTATGCTTGTGAGGGATCTGTGTACAGATTGATTTATTAACTACAAAAAGGTAACATGTGTTTTTATTTTAATTCTGGTGCCGCTCTGCACACACAAGCTTGTTAGCTGGTCCAACATTAAGCCAACTCTCTGAAGTTCAAAGACATTCAAAGTTCCTTCATCGAAGCCGCTCCTCCTGTGGGCCTAATTCAGATAATGCATGTCATAACAAAAAGATGCCCAGCGCTTCAAGCCAAGCCTCCTCCGCCACCCTCTCTCGCTCTCTCCCCACCAGCAAAATTTCAGTCACATCTCGCGCCATACACTGTCCAATTCAATTAAATAACTTGCCCGCTCCATAGTAAGCTGCTCTATCTGCACTGATTGGTGATGTCGAGCTAATTGTAAAACTTATTTTTTTCAGAGGTTTAAAAAGGAACAGAAAGGAACAATATAAACCATTACTTTTTTGGGGTTCAAACTTTTTTGGGGTTCGGAACAGTGGAACGGAATGAAAAAAAAAAAGGTTCTGTTCAGAACTAAACAATTGGAAAATAATTTGGGTTACAACCCCTGCTTGTTAGGGTATATAGAGAAAAGGAGACATTTACATTGACATTTTAGTCATTTAGCAGACACTCTTATCCAGAGCGACTTACAGTTAGTGAGTGCATACATACTTTTTTTATTTTTCATACTGGCCCCCCGTGGGAATCAAATCCACAACCCTGGCGTTGCAAACGCCATGCTCTACCAACTGAGCTACATCCCTGCCGGCCATTCCCTCCCCTACCCTGGACGACGCTGGGCCAATTGCGCGCCGCCCCATGGGTCTCCCGGTCGCGGCCGGCTACGACAGAGCCTGGATTCGAACCAGGATCTCTAGTGGCACAGCCTTAGACCACTGTGCCACTCGGGAAACCTACATTGTTCTGAGGGAGAAGGGGGTTACAAGACCGAGAGAGACCAAAGAAATGTAATAAAAACTCACACAATTGTGATTAATTAGCTGCCCATCACAGAGCTGGAGATAGTGGGGATGGATGGATTGCCTATTTGGCCTGAATAGAGGAGATGGGGTTGCAGCCAGGTAGCCCGTCTCGGGTTGACACCTGAAGACACTTCACAGAGAGTGCATCCTTCCCCAGTCAGTCACAGCAGAGCAGAGGAGAGGCCCCACTCCTATCTGTATCCTCCATCCGTCCCATCCGTCCCATCTTCACCACTCTCACCTGGCAGCCCATTAACTGAAGGAGAGAGAATGGACTGAGCCGTGCAGCTCTGATTCCCTATCACACTCTATCTCACATTCAGACTCATTGGAAGACTTAAAGCGGCATTTTGCGATTTCTACATCAATTTTTAGACTTCTAAATGAATGGTATATACCCACTGATTCTTAAAAAAATATCTTTAAAATGCCTAATGAGCTTAGTTTAACTGTCATACCCCATCAGAACCCAAAATATGAGCTTGTTTTACCCCAATGTTAGTAAACGAAGTAAATGTGAACAAACACTCTATAGCCTCAAAACATGGTTAAAAATATATTTTTGATACCAATGATGGTCAGTCCTTGCATCCAGAGCGCTGTCTTTGAATTGGAGAGTGGTTACATTTCTTCATCCCCATCCCTCAACTGGTTTAAGAGCATAGGCTTTCTCTATACTGGTCATGGTGCTGGCAGTGATGATGATTGAATATTTGAAAAGTGCATTCTCGTCTTTCTTTGTTTGGCATTGGTTCATTACTGCCTGATGTGCAATGCACATTACTGAACTATTAATGACAAAGTCATCATTTGTTTAGACTATTTAGACTATTTTATATGGAGACAATAATATGGTAAAAGGTTCTCAGTCAAAACCGAAAGTGTCAGAATCTAGGTGCCAAATAACACATCATCTTCTCTCTCTCTCTCTCTCTCTCTCTCTCTCTCTCTCTCTCTCTCTCTCTCTCTCTCTCTCTCTCTCTCTCTCTCTCTCTCTCTCTCTCTCTCTCTCTCTCTCTCTCTCTCTCTCTCTCTCTCTCTGTCCCTCTCCCTCTCTCTCTCTCTGTTTCTCTCTCGCACTCACTCTCTCTCTTCTGGTGTGTTGCTGTGAGGCCTTAATCAGGGACCCACTGTTGTTGCGCTTCTCAAGCTCTCACCTCTGCAGCACAAACAAATATATGTTAAGGTCTGCCAACTGCAGAGGTGCCAACACAGAAACAGGCTCTAGGTTCCTCTGTCTCCAGATCAATCTGATTATTCCCCATGTACCTCTCACTGGCAAGACAGCCCATCCACCCCCACATACACACAAAACAATTAAGTAAAGATCTTTGCCTTCATACACAGCTAAAGTCATTCAGTTAAAGCAGAGTGCCTTTGGGGGAGTTTGGCAGAGATTAAAGCTAATCGGGGGAAATAAGTAAATCAAATGTAGTGTTGCTTTTCCAGCCTGTGTGGCTGGAAAAGCCGCCCCACAAAGCACTGCAGAAATTCCCCTTGCTGGTGTTTCTTATTCAGTAAAGACAAAACAAAGGACCCTCACTGGGCCCAATCAAAGGCAATATAGGTATCATGTTCCCATTTCAATCAATTTTACATTAATAAATGTTATTGTTTCTCTCAAGAATTTCAAGAGATTCCTTTGATGCTACTTAATATGGCAGGATCAATCAATCATCTCACTTACACACAACAGTGTTGGGCTGCTTGGGATATTTTTAGCTCAGTGGTGATGACCGCTTCAACAGAATGAAACCGTCTTCCCCCTCTTGGCCTTTCAGTACAGTCACAGCTATTTTCTCAAAGCCAGATGAATGTGACTTTGGCTGGGTCATCAAACTGCTTTTGTGTGTAGATAGATCCAGACAGATCTACTGTTATCCTCAGCTGACCCATCACTAATGACAAAGCCTTAATGGGCTCTGTGTCTCCCACCATCCATATCTCATCCTCACAATCTCCCTCCATCTCTCTTTCTCTCTGGAAAGAACAAGCATCATGATCCAAATATCCTAACATCTTTCTGTATGTTACATGCAAATGATTAATGAGCTCCTTAACAAAATGTCATTTGTTTTACACCCTTTCTCTTCTTCTCATGAAGCTCAGTTATCAGAAACAGTCCTTGGGGAGAGGCTAATTGGCCTTTAACTTCCCAACGCCTTCCCTTTCTCAGAGAATTCCCTTGAAAGACAACTATGTCATCTGTATCTTAATTGCTGGCTGCATATTCACTGCTTCTCTCTCTCTCTCTCTGTCTCTCTGTCTGTCTGTCTGTCTGTCTGTCTCTCTCTCTGTCTGTCTGTCTGTCTGTCTGTCTGTCTGTCTGTCTGTCTGTCTGTCTGTCTGTCTGTCTGTCTGTCTGTCTGTCTGTCTGTCTGTCTGTCTGTCTGTCTGTCTGTCTGTCTGTCTGTCTGTCTGTCTGTCTGTCTGTCTGTCTGTCTGTCTGTCTGTCTGTCTGTCTGTCTCTCTCTCTCTCTCTCTCTCTCTCTCTCTCTCTCTCTCTCTCTCTCTCTCTCTCTCTCTCTCTCTCTCTCTCTCGCACTCTCTCTCGCACTCTCTCTGTCTCTCTCTCACTCACTCACTGTCTTTCTCTCTCCCTCTCCAGAGCAATTCTCTCACTCTCTGTGTGCTGTTAGGTCACTGTACTAATGAAAAATAATGCTTGTAGAGTTAAGAGACTATGTTCGGATCAATAGTCTGGTATCCTCTGGGCTAAAGAGCGGGCTGATTATTGCTGATTGGGAGCCTTAGCGGATCAATGCTCCTGATTGGTCCTGTCGTTGTCTACTTTGTCCCCCCGCGTGATTGGTCGAACAAGCCAATAAAGAAGGGAAACCAATGTTGTCCAACATTGAGTGTTCATGTAATCTAACATTCATATTACATGCTAGTGTAAGCATGTAATTACATGCTAGAGCTTCAAGTTCCTCTGTGTCCACATCACTAAGGAACTATCATGGTCCACACACACCAACGCAGCCGTGAAGAGGGCACGACAACACCTCTTTCCCCTCAGGAGGCTGAAAAGATTTGGCATGGTTTCTCAGATCCTCAAAAAGTCCTCAGCTGCACCACTGAGAGCATATTGACTGGTTGCATCACTGCTTGGTATGGCAACTGCTTGGGATCTGACCGCAAGGTGCTACAGAGGGTAGTACGTACAGCCTAGTACATCACTGGGGCCGAGCTCACTGCCATCCAGGACCTCTATACCAGGCGGTGTCAGAGGAAGGCCCTACAAATTGTGAAAGACTCCAGTCACTCACAGACTGTACTCTCTGCTACCGCACGGCAAGCGGTACCGATGGACCAAGTCTGGAACAAACAGGACCCTGAACAGCTTCAACCCCCAAGTCATAAAACTGCTAAATAGTTAGTTGAATAGTTAACCAAATACTGTAGCTACCTGGACTATCTGCATTTACCCTTTTTGCACTAACTTTTTTTGACTCATCACATACACTGCTGCTACTGTTTATTATCTGTCACTTTACTCCTGTATCTACCTCAATTATCTCGTACTCCTGCACATCGACTCGGTACTGGTACCCCGTGTATATAGCCAAGTTATCATTATTCATTGTGTATTTATTATTACTTTGATTATTACGTGTCTATTTAATCACTACTTTCTCTCTGCATCGTTGGGAAGAGCCCGTAAGTAAGCGTTTCCCTGTTAGTCTGCTCCTGTTGTTTACGAAGCATGTGACGAATAAATCAAATGTAATTTGATTTTAGTAGGGTATGCCAGTGTGACGGCTGTGGCCACATCACAATCTCACTCAGACAGACAAATGACTCAGACAAACCCCAGACTTTATTGAGTCACTAGCTACATATTGAGAAGCTCCACCAGGGATAGAGCCAGTATCTAACCTACAGATGCTTGAAAGAGTAAATAAACAATGGAATGTGGATAAACACAAATGAAAGAGGTGTTCAAGGGCCTCTCAGTGTCTCTGAGCAGGTTGAGTGTCATTGCGCTCTCTAAACGCAGCATGTTTGGCGCACACTTGACATTCTGTGAACTGGCAAGCTGAGCTAGGGAGCTACAGAGAGACAGAGGAGCTCAGTGCACCTGCCTGCCTCTGTGTCTCTGTTTGGCCAACGTCTGGCTCTGATGTTTACACCCACTAATTTGGTTCTACCTCATCCTCCTCCACTGGAGAGTGAGAGAGATAGAGATAGAGAGAGAGAGATGTACTATGGTCAAAACACGGTAGAGCAGAATTATTTTTATCCATGGCTGTCTCCCTTTGTTGTATAAAACCCACTTTAATGAATCAGGTACTCAAGGGTCCTCTCCAGGTAGCTCAATCGCCATGGATGGCAATCATGGCAGGCAGCTCTGCAAACATTTTAGCACCCATACTACAATGTTCACAGTCTGCCTGAGTTTTTTTTTCTAGAAACATGCACCTGGTGCACTTGGCATTGTTTTTGTTTTGGGGGGAGCAGGCTTCATTGAAGCTGAGCAGCTGTGTCAATATTGATGATGGATTTCTCAAGTTTAAGGGGTCGTTGGCGAGAAGGAGAAGGCAGGAACTTTGACCTTCAGCCTCTGTGGATGCCAGGTCATCAGCAATCAATAAACAATATATGGTGTTAGTGGTTGTGGTAGAGAATGATTCAGCGTCCCTGTCTTCAGATATACTCTGGTACATTTCTCTTACCATCTCAATCATGTCTACAATTTCACGCAACTGATACTTCTGCATTTACTATAAGTGATAAACAAGGATAGACATACTGTGGCAACTATAGCGAGCAGTGTCTTAAAACAAATGTTCATTTCACTCGATAAATGATCATTAGGCAAGTGAATGAGTTATTATACTGTATTAGAAAAGTGGGATTATTTTCCCCTTACTGACGGGTAACCAAGAACTGAAGAAGACAAAAATCACATTGATGGAATGATCACCACTCGCCAGTCCCAATTACATACAAATCACATTTATGTCAAATGACTTCTGTGCTCATATTCCAAAGTATATAAATATCATTGAAACATTTTTCAGAATAATTATGCCATTAACCTCTCCTCCTGGTGATTCAAAAGCAGGTCTTGAGAGTTGAGGACCATTTCTACTTCAGTGTGAAGCAAAGTTTAAAGGAGAACTTGACCCAAAATCAAGAAACTCCCAAGTGATTCCATAAATTGAAACTAGTTCAGTGGAGTTTGCCCTCTCCCCTTCTCTCTCCCTGGATTGCAGAACTGAGACAGCTGCAAAAACGGGTCATATGATTCGGGGTCATATGATCTCGACTGCTGTGGCAGTCGGTTGGCTACATAAAGTAATTATTTAAAATAAACGCAAATATTTTAGGCGGAAAAGTACACATTTCCTGACTCAAAACCGAAAGTACTTTTGACAAAAATAGCTAATTCGGCTGTACACTTTCAATAAAACAATGAATTTGTCCAAAGTTCGCAGATTTGTGAATCATGCATTCACTGACAACGAGAAGACTGAGCCCTGCATCCAGCAACGTCACGAGTCACGTGACCCGTTTTTGCAACGGTCTCAGTTCTGCACTCCAGAGAGAGAGAGCGGGAGAGAGGGGAAACTCCACTGAACTAGTTTCAATGTATGGAATCACTTGGGAGTTTCTGGATTTTGGGTAAACTTCTCCTTTAAGGGGACCTAAGGAGAGGGTTGAGACTGAGTGTGAGCAAACATTCATTATTAGATTATTAAAGTGTTTGTTAGTGTTTGGGTGACACAATTGGACTTAGAGTGGGTAGACTCTTTTTAGGGCCCACAGCCTTCATGATGCCCTACTCCATCTGAACCAATTGCATCCTTCCATCAATACAGCTATCACACTCACTCTATGACTGACACTATAAAGACAGAAGGAACCATAACTAGGTGATTCAAGGAGGAGAGAGATACTCAACAAACAAAAAACACCCATTTGAGAAACAGTAACACATACTCTCTCCATCAAATACACACACAGGTACAAAGGACATAGCCCAGCTCATCGAGTGGAAAAATAACCATGGAGACAGAAAAAAAAACATCCATTGCATCGTGCCCTTTTAAACTGTTTTAAACATCCATATTTACGCCTGGACTCATCCGTCCGATCCGTCGCTCCGAATTCATCTGCAGTCAAAAGCAAAAGGTCACACCTTTCATCCACCCGCCCTCCGCCACTGCTTAATTGCACAGGAGGAACCTGGAGTGATCGAAGGGAACGTGGCGTAGGAACAGGGGTCACGGGATCAGGAGGGGCAGTGGGGGTTGGCCAGGGGTGGTGGCAGATAGCAACAAGACAGTAAAGCAATAAAACTCATAAACTATGCCAAACTACTCAGATGCTAGATTGTCCCCCCCCCCCCACACACACACACCTCTCCCACCCCCCTCCACTACCTCCATCAGAAACACACCTCTCCACTACAGCAGTCGTTCCCTCCCTGGGGTGCTCAGCGCCTCCTATTGAGCATCAGTCTGTTTACAGAGCAACGCTTCCCATTGGCTTTTGGATCAATGGGATTATATTTCTTAGAAAGCAGGATGGAGGGCTGAGCGAAGTGGAGGAGGAGGGGTTGAAAGGAGGGGAGGGGACGGCATGTGTTTGTAGAAGGGACAGAGTGGCAGGGCATGTGTTGGGTTGGGTTGGGGGGGGGGGGGGGGGGGGGGGGGGGGGGGGGGGGGGGATAAGCGAAGGAAAAGCCAATGCACAGTACAGAGATGGGATGGGCAGTGGTTTGTATTGATCTCCTGTCTGTCTTGCTGTCAGAGGATCAGTCCCAGACAGAGAGCTGGCGTTCACCATTTAGCCAATGTGAGGATAAGAGAGCACAGTCTGAGGATTTGGAAATACATAGCAAACTATTCAATAGAACCTTTTTGCTTACACGCAGATCATATGTCAATGTTTCAATGTAATACAGTAAATAGCCTACACAAACCACTAATTACTAAGTGTGTAATGTCGTGTATTGGTCTTGCAACAAGGAAGAGGAGAGGAGAGCTAGAGAGAGAGAGAGAGAGAGAGAGAGAGAGAGAGAGAGAGTGTGTTTTTGTGTGTGCATTTTTGTTTTTGTTTTGGCGTAGTTAATAATTAAGCAGAAAAGATCTGTGCCCAATTGAAAAAGATTAGCCATTGCTCAAATGAGGGTGAAAAACACTCATGGGAGGGGGGTGAGAAAAAAGATGATGCTTGCCAAACATAGATGGAATATGCTTACTTGAACAATGCTTGTTGAATATATTTGCATATTTAGACAAATCAAATGCAGGAGCTTCAAAAGTTACTGATTCTTAAGCTGCCAATTTGAATTTTCTCTTACTGAGTTCTAACAGATTGAAATCACATTGGGAGGGGTATGTATGTGAAACAGAGCTGTTTGTATTCAGTTAGGATTATGTTATGTCTTGTTATGCCTGTCACTAAATGGACTGAAGACAGTTGGGCCTATGATTTTAAATTGCATATTGAACTGATTTTACTCCCAATGCCTTCTTACTTGCCCAGGCTTCCCTCCCTGGATCAGCACTGATCGTTTGGATGTTGTGGGTTTTAGTCATTTTGATGTGTGTTGTCTAAACCCATTTCCTGAGCAAGGTTTCCTCTCCTTGTCCCCTCGGCAGGCAGTGACACAAATATATTCATACTGCACAGCGCGCTATTGATTTCTCTTTGGAGGGGGAATTAATCCATGCTGAGCACAAATAATCTTTAAACCAGGCATTTATTCACACTCTCACTCCAAGTGCACCACAGTGGATGCTTTTAATCGCTCCGTAATTTGAGAAGGGGGATGCACTGGCATGCTCTGTCAAGTTAAAGCCTCCCTATCTTTAGTCCTACTCTCCTCGCCCTCTTGAAAACACATGCAGGTCTGCAAACACACATACACACACACAGAGAATAAATGAGATTAATGTCAAGGACTTTTTCCCTCTGCTGAGAATTCTAACATTTGTTAGAGGAGATTTACAAACACACAGGCAACCATGCACCTGCTCTGTTCAGGGTTATTTTCCACCCCCTTCCCCCTCATCCTTTTTTTATCCCCTTTTCAAAGTGGCACTAAGTGTAATCCCCCTTAATGGACGTTTAATATTTATACTTATAGCATAATCGCTTAAACATTCATCTACGGGGCCACATTTGCTTGTTCGCATGCCCTGACAGCCTATTCATCAAAAAGGTAACGTGCAGAACCTTGCGCCCCCTGCGGCAATCAATCAGCACGCTCCTCTCTCCTCTACCCACTTTACCGCCATCACCAGAGATAGGTCTCAGGCCAAAATTAATCAAACCCCGACGTTTGCATAATCCCCATCTCCTCCCGCCTCCCCCTCCACCCATTACCCCATGTTTGAGAACCTTTACCTTTTACAGACTATTCCGATGGCTTGAAGGATTAATCAAAATCTCTCATTCACAGAGACCTATGCATTTATACGACTTCTGCACAGCCATGATATGATATGTAAACGGTGAATTTGCATCCAATCATTGGATCACAATCCATGATGATCAGACAATTTAGCATTTCTTCTATACTTGAATGAAAGCAAGTCAAGAATTCAATGTGTAACTGGCGGACCATTAAGCCTGTAGGCCCACTAACTGACTGGAAAGTTACATTAAAGGGTAGTATAGATAGATAGGGTTTAGACACAGGAAAGATTGAATGTTTCCTGAAAGTTGAATGCTTAGTCATAGGTAAGTGCCAGGTAATGGCAGCCTGACTGAAACTGTTCGCATTAAGTTGAAGTTCCCAGGCAAAACTAAATTAATGTTGTTTTTAAACTCTTGTTTCAGATTAACTACATGTTCACTCATTATATGGTTCTCCAATCGAATGTGTTCCCGCATATAAATACTTTGGCATTTGGATTGATATGGATTTGACGTTTAAAAAACATATAGATGATCTGGTTAAGAAGCTAACATTTAAAGTTGGCTTTTTCTACAGAAACAGATTGTGCCTTTCTCTAAGCAGTAGGAAGCAGATTATTCAATCAACCTTTTTATCTGTTCTTGATTATGGTGATACTGTTTATCAAAGTGCAGCTGCTACTACTCTTAAACCTTTGGATGCCAGCTACCATAGAGTCCTTCATTTTGTTACAGGTGACAGTTTTGATACTCATCACTGCATCCTGTATCAAAAGGTTGTCTGGACTTTGCTAAAGACCCGTAGATCTCTCCCTTTTTGTTTACAAGGCACTACATCATAAACATCTGTCTTATCTAACTTTGCTGTTGAAGTATAGACACTTGAGATGCCTAGCCCATTCACAGGATTGGTTAACTCGTGAGGTTCCTAGGGTCTTTTAGTTTTAATGCACCGTATTGCTGGAACAAAATTCAAAATACTCCTCAGTGAATTTCATAAAAATATAAATAGTAAAACATTTAAAAGGTTATCCTTTTTAGATAAAACTATACTAAATATATTCACGTCACCAAATAAATGATTATTTTGCAAAGAAGGTCTAAAGTAGCCTCAACAGCACTCTGTAGGGTAGCACCATGGTGTAGGCAGAGGACAGTTAGTTTCTGTCCTCCTCTGGTACATTGACTTCAGTACAAAACCTATGTTCTCACCCCCTCCCATAGACTTACACAGTAATTATGACAACTTCCGGAGGACATGCTCCAACCTATCAGAGCTCTTGCAGCATGAACTGACATGTTGTCCACCCAATCAAAGGATCAGATAATTAATCTAGTACTGAAAGCATAAACTACAGCTAGCTAGCACTGTAGTGCATAAAATGTGGTGAGTAGTTGACTCAAAGAGAGAGAAAGACAATAGTTGAACAGTTTTGAACAAATTAATTTCTTCAAAAATGAAGGAGAAGCAAGAGAGAGAGAGATTTCGTTTTTTTAAATCACTTTGAGTTTCACTTAGCTAGCTTAGCCTACTCAAAACACCCGGCTCAAACAGAGGGATGCCATGTTAACTAGATGGCTATGACTATCGAACACAACACTGGAAGTCTTCCAAGTCAAGGTAAGCTTTTGGTTTTATTAATGTATTTCC
>NW_028159779.1:67500-95158 GCF_964263955.1 Coregonus lavaretus | reverse complement strand
AACCTGGAGAAATAGACACACACACACACAAACACACACACACACACACAACCATGTTCATACACATAAGCATGCTCACACACACTATGACAGATGTTCTCTATAGACTACAGTGGTTATATATTATGTTCACCCAACCCACACTGACCTCAGTTTGCTTGTGTGTGTGTGTGTGTGTGTGTGTGTATGTGTGTGTGTGTGTGTGTGTGTGTGTGTGTGTGTGTGTGTGTGTGTGTGTGTGTGTGTGTGTGTGTGTGTGTGTGTGTGTGTGTGTGTGTGTGTGTGTGTGTGTGTGTGTGCGTGCAGGACTGGAGTTGGGAAATCCATTGCAACACCTATCCTCAGTGCTCATAAATGCTCTAGTACCCATTCAGTATGCTAATGACTGTGTTTGACATTAACCCTGAGACAGACAATACAGACAGACCAGGCTATTGTTCAGCTGGGGAGTCTCTCTGTCTCTGTCTCTCTCTCTCGCTGTCTCTCTCTTCTCTCTCTCTCTCTCTCTCTCTCTCTCTCTCTCTCTCTCTGTCTCTGTCTCTCTCTCTCTCTCTCTCCTCTCTCTCTCTCTCTCTCTCTCTCTCTCTCTCTCTCTCTCTCTGTCTCTCTCTCGCTGTCTCTCCCTCTCTCTGTCTCACTGTCTCTCTCAATTCAATTCAAAGGGCTTTATTGGCATGGGAAACATATGTTTACATTGCCAAAGCAAGTGAAATAGAAAATAAACAAAAGTGAAATAAACAATCAAAAATCTCAATTAGGTGTTTGTCCCATTTTATGAATTCTTGGTTGGTGAGGGGACCCCAGACCTCACAACCATAAAGGGCAATGGGTTCTATAACTGATTCAAGTATTTTTAGCCAGATCCTAATTGGGATGTCAAATTTTATGTTCCTTTTGATGGCGAAGAAGGCCCTTCTTACCTTGTCCCTCAGATCGTTGTGGAAGTTACCTGTGGTGCTGATGTTTAGGCCAAAGTAGGTATGTCTAGGGTAACGATGTCTAGATGGAATTTGTATTTGTGGTACTAGCAACTGGACCTTTTTTGGAACACCATTATTTCTGTCTTACTGAGATTTACTGTCAGGGCCCAGGTCTGACAGAATCTGTGCAGAAGATCTAGGTGCTGCTGTAGGCCCTCCTTGGTTGGGGACAGAAGCACCAGATCATCAGCAAACAGTCTCTCTCTCTCTCTCTCTCTCTCTCTCTCTCTCTCTCTCTCTCTCTCTCTCTCTCTCTCTCTCTCTCTCTCTCTCTCTCTCTCTCTCTCTCTCTCTCTCTCTCTCTCTCTCTCTCTCTCTCTCTCTCTCTGTAATGTTATGTAGTCATGCAGTATGTGTAAAGATTAACCTCTCTCTCCTCTCTACCCCCCTCCCTCTCTCCCCCTGTAGACTCCATGCACGTAGAGGACATGGAGGCGGTGCAGAAGCTCCAGGATGTACTCCATGAGGCCCTACAGGATTACGAGGCAGGCCAGCACCCGGAGGACCCTCGTCGGGCAGGCAAGCTGCTGATGACCCTGCCCCTGCTCCGCCAGACCTCCACCAAGGCCGTGCAGCACTTCTACAGCATCAAGCAGGACGGCAAGGTCCCCATGCACAAACTCTTCCTGGAACTGCTAGAGGCCAAGGTCTGATTGGCCAACCACGTCCACCACCTCCGAAATGTCAATCAGTCACACACAGGCTCCTCCCATTGACCCCCCGAAACCCCACATGACACCTGAACCTCCCAAACTCGCCGCCCACTGAGAAAGATGGGCGGGACTAACCTCTGAACTTTAACCCCTGACCTCTGTGCGTTAGGGGAGACACTGACACTGAGACGAGACCTCTGCTGGAGGGTCGTCTGTGTATAACCTATAACCAAGTCATAAACCAGCTACCATAACAACGGCACTGTAAACTATTGACTATCGACCACGTGTCACTTATACATATAAGAAGGATTAACGATGTGATTATTGACTATTGACTGATGAAAATATTGAAACAAGGAAAGAAAGAGAGAGAGAGACACTGCTCTGGTTGTCTCAGCAGCAGATAAACTGTAACGCTTCTTCTTCTCAGTTTCCCAACCCAGTTTTTACAGGACATGCTGTTGCAGAAGAAAAAATTAAATTAACTAATACTTTTTGTTGTTGATTTTCATGAAGAAATGTATAACGGAGAAGATAGGAGGAGAGGAGACTTGCCTTGCCAAAGGATGGAGATCCATTCAGTGGATGTCCAGTCCCAACACCTCATCTGATACACCCCCACCCCCCCTGGAACCAGTGCAGTCTGAGGAACAGTCTTTCCCTCACTCTGTAGTCTGGCCTCCTTAACTACAGCGTTAGAACACACACACACAAAGTTCCCACATGCCAGCCTATCAGATCGTTGTCATCACCCCCAGCCTTCCCTTTGGGTTTGTCATTTTAATCACTTACGGCCATTAGACTTCCTCTTTACCCTTTTCTGTCGTCTTCCAGAGGGTTTTTACAGACAAGACGTAGTGGTTTGATTATTATTGTTACCTTTTCAGGGAGACGGTGAAGCTTTAGTCACTCATGCAATATCAATGACAGGTACAGGAGTGCTGAAGGGACAGACTCACATATTTATGGTTATGTTGGAACTTTTTGGTCTTATTTTTATTGAAATTAATAAGGGTGTAAATATATGATTCGGTCATCATATATGGTCTATGATTATTTTGTTTTGTTTATATTGTGTTAATAAGAAATCAATCAATATATGTTTCTTTCTATCAGCTTTACCACTTTCAGAAATTATATATGAGTATATATATATATATATATATATATATATATGGATCACATTTTATCTTCTCCAAGCAATAGTCATTTAAAAGGAGGGTGCATATTAACATGTATGCAATTAATGTTTGTGCCAGTCTTCGTTGGGAGATGTTAACATTTCTACCAGGTGTAGCTTCTCTCTTTGTGCTTGCCATAGGCTATTAGATGACATAGTCCTAGAATCAAACTAACCCAAGGCTAGGGAAGCCCCATGAATGTGGAGGCAAGCAGATAACTCATGCATTTGACTCTAAAGACCGCCATTGTACCAAGAACAGTAATCTGTAGCCAAGATATAATGCTAAACTAGCACTTAGGAAAGCTATTATAAGCGATGGGGTCATAGGAAGGAATGAGGTTGGGATTTGGTCAGGGTTTTTGTACGCAGATTAAGAACACCAATATCCGTAATCTAATATAAAATGGCAACTGGTTCCAGTTGAGAAGTTAAACGATTAATCAAGTAACCTACGTCACTCTCTATAGCAAATATGTCAGTATTATTAGTAAGGGGTATTTTCTGAACCTTCTTAACCATTGTATATTGTAAATTAACAAATTATAATTCTAATCTAAGACATTTTATTGGAATAAAAAGAAAAGGAAAAAGAAGAAAAAAAAAGAAATTTAGTTCAGCCTCTGTGTTTTATGTTTGCTGTGCTTTTTCAAATAACTTTCCCTTTCTTTTATTTTGTTGTGTTTTTTTTTCTTCCCTTTCGCTTCATTCAACGTCGTCGTTGTGTACCTTCTTGTGGTGCTTCCAGTTCTCGTGGCGTGCACTTTTTTAGACACAGGGTAGAAGTAGAGAAAATATTCTCACATACCTACCGACTTACCAGGAAACAAGGCTCTTCTATCTAGCTAGTTCTGCTAGATCAACTGATCCAATGACAACATCATCATCATCATCATCATCATCATCATAATAACCTGTACTGACATAGATGAGAATAACAACTATCTAAAGGAAGAAACAACATATTTAAAAAGGGATCATTTGTGTAACTTTCTTGTAGAATAACAATGTATATCTTAGGTTTAAATATATAAAAAAGACATTTGAGCATTTCCGAACAATAGCTGACTTTTTTTGATAACTCGCTGTACATACTGCCTTCCATTCAGAAACAGCTGCGTTGTAACATTAGCTAAACTCTTTGAGATGGCAAAGGAAAAAAAAAAAAAAAAAAAAACACGTATTTTTGTTTTCTTTTGTTTTAGAGTTCAACCCATTTCCAAAACCTGTTAACTTTGTGTGCTTACTAAAAACAATGAAAAAAATGAAGACTAAAATATTGTTTTTTTTCTAGGACTAATGGGGGGGTTGTGTTTCTAATTAATTTATCTTCTTCCTTCGTCCTATTTGTTAACTACCATCTATTCATCATTGGCTAAACATAAAGAATAGAGCATGGTTTGGAGAATGTATTTTACTGAAAGTACTTTCCTAAATTCAGGCCCAATTCAATCAATCGCAGATAAAGGGGAAATGACACTATGTACTCTCTGAATTTTAAAGCTGTATTTTAAGGCCAGGTGTGGTTTCATGTCAACATCTAATGGCAATTTTTGCGAGAGCAGCTAGCTTGGTGTGTCAGTTTGAACATGGTTAACACCTCAGATACTGCATGATCCCACAGTGTTGTTTGACTTTATCTGCAGTTGTGTATTGCGGCCTGAAGTATCTACAGCCACTAATGAACAAGACAATAATGTCAAAGTTGTTATGGGAAACATGTTGGCTCGTCTATCATTTCCATACACAACTCCTGTTTTCTTCTTCTCTCTCTGTTTCTTTCTAACAATACTATGTACTGGCCAATAAAAGGAGCTGAAAGAGAACACAACCGTCTCTCAGAGGTGGCTTAAGCTGAGCTGAATTTGATGTTTAATAAAAGCTGACAAACCATAATAATAACATAATAATAATAATCACAACCTTGCCATAGAATAAGGTCAAAGGCTTATTCTTCAACATTGTACCTTTCAATCTCAAGACATAGTTAGGCATATTAGCTACACATCATTAAATATTCAATATTCATGGTAAACATTAAATTTACCATAACAACACATAGCATAATTCTCACCACCACAACACTGCTCTTGTGTAAATTGTTGCCACAAATATTATTGGCCTACACACGTAATTTTAGCATCTTAAATCATGCTGAGGTTTTGCTATGTATCTTTCAACACCTTCTATGAATCATATTTAAGATAGAGAGAGAGGAGGGTAATTTAGCCATAACGAACGAGGGCGTTTTTTCTCCCAACGTGATTTTGTTATTTAAAGCAATATGACTGTGCAACAGACAGACAGACGGACAGACGTTGCACTTTTTGTTTGAATTAGATCAGTGCTGTATCTATTGGACTATTTTACCATTAGACAATATGGAATAAGGCAATGAACATGTACAAACAACTGCAATTTTTTATGAGAAGCAAAGGAGGAGAATAGTGAGTGTTAGTCAAGTACGTATTTATGCAGAGGTGTACTTATACCTACCACGTGTGTGATTAGGGTATAACCTGGCTGTTTGACATGGAAATGTACGGAAATATAGACGGACGGGGAAGAGGTTAAGAAAGACGGAAAAATAATATATAATACAATTATGAAAAAATGTCTGCTAAATCTTTTCGACCAGGAGTTGCTGGAATGCCGTGAGAAACATGTCAGTAGTTCTAGATGTGTTCCACATCAGTTAACGATTACCTGTATATTTTTGTGACGTGTGTATCATACAGTGTGCTCCAACAATATGTCCATTTGTGTAAATGTATTTATTTTACATTGTATATATTGTTCAATGCAAAAAGAGAGACCTATGATTCTGTAACTACGATCAGTTCAGATGTGTTACTCCAATCATGCCTTTCAGGATAACGGTAGAGCAATATTAAAACATGCTTCCAGTTTTGACCTCTCTCTCTCTACTGTGTGCTTCTTTACCGTACACACACACACACACACACACACACACACACACACACACACACACACACACACACACACACACACACACACACATACTTATAAACAAGACTTGGTGGACACACACACTAACAGTGGGAATTCCTCAGAGTTTTCTTTCTGCTGTTGTTGACTTTGTCCTCTCTGTTTCAGTGACGTCCCATACTCCCAAGGTAATATCACCTTCATATAGGTAATGACGAAGGTAGTGGAAGTCAAGGAGACTAGATCTGGAAGGATGGCCAAGTGAGACTATGACATACGTAATATCCCTATGTCATCACAGTTCACTTCAGTAGGCCTATAGCATCCGATACAGAAGAGTACATGTCAGCCACGCACAATAGAGTTTATAAAGAGGCCTCAGACACACACACACACACACACACGCACACACACACACACACACACGCACACACACACACACACACACACACACACACACACACACACACACACACACACACACACACACACACACACACACACACACACGCACACACACACTCACACACAATTGGAAGCAGAGGGACATAAACCACAGAGCTGTGATGAACGAGAAATAAAAACTCCACAGTCCGAGGAGAGAGAGACAGAGAGGGAAAGCCAAGAGAAGATGATGACAAAGAAGCCTGACAGGTCTAACACCAAAAGAAATCGACCACATCTCCTGCTTCTCTTCAGCTTGGACCTTTCCGCTCCCTCTCCCTACCCTAGCGTTCCAGCTATGTGCCCTCTGTCCCCTAGCTCTGCTCTGTTAATACGTAGCAGCAGTAATGTGGGCAGATATTTAATGTTCTGAAGCAGAAGCGTTTAAGCCTTTCAAACGGGGAACACTAACCTCCAGGCAAATATTTTTCAACAAGATGACATCGGTAGATATTAGCCGAGAAGGGCCCAATGGTGCTGGAGAGATTTTATTTATTTATTTTTTATTTGTCGCCGACGCTGCCGCACATCCGTTTTACTCCTTGGCTTCGGAGTTCATTTATTTCATTTTATCTTTATACCATTGATTCATTATTATGATACAATAAAAGCCACTTGAGCATTTCAGCTGCTGAGTGCCGTTATCGTTAACCTTGTGGAATGCTCCAAGACCTCCTGTGCATCTCTAATGACTGTTTTAACTCCCCCTCCATCTCTCCCATCCTCTTTCTCTCTCTTGATTTCTCTATCCCTATCTCCTTCCATCTCTCGCTCCACCTCTCTCTCCACCCGCCCTCTGTCTCTCTTTCCATCTCTCTCTCTCTCTTCCCCCCCATGCATTAGAGCTAGGAAGGCCGGCTGAAACTAAGGCAATCTAAAAGGGGTAGGGACCAGCAGAGAAAGATAAAGACAGGAACCATAAAGCATATTCCTCATATCTCAAATGTAAGACCCTAGGAAGAGTAGCTGCTGCTATCGCAACAGCTAATGGGGATCCTAATAAAAATACCAAATACCAAGAACCAGTGTCGTGTAACTCAAATGTCACCAGCCAAATTGAAAGTATTCTGTTAAACAAATCTAACTATCCAGGGACACCCAAAACATAAAAACCAAAACATAAGGAACAGGCAGGTAGACTTTGAGTTTACCCTATTCCCATTTAGTATGATGTGATTTCACTGTGTGTTTTATCGGGTCAGGGTAGTTTCGCTGTGCGGGGATGTGATTTCTGGTCCCTTCAGTGCCATTGGGGTCAGGCTCCTCGGGTGCCGTATCTGTTTTGGGTGCTGTCATCTGTGAGGTGCTAATGTGCGCGGCTTCGCACTGGTGGCGTTTTGTCACTGAGTGCAGCCATTTTCCCTCTCAGTATCAACGCTAGGCCTCTCCTGGGTTTCACAGGCCTGGTCACACACACACACAGTGGTAATGGGCTTTCACAGCTACCTTTCCCTAGACACACACACACAGTCCGACCTACAAAAATAACTTTTGGGTGCATGTGTGTGGATACACAGCCTGGTATCAATTGATAAGCGGATACATGTGGTAGTGTGTGAAGTCCTGAATGTGTGTGAGTGTGTGTGTGTGTGTATTTGTGGCGAGAGAGAGAGAGTGCATTTTTTTTTTGTAGACTTTCAGTAGACATTAGTGATTTTTGGGGGGATAATCAATAATCCACAATCCATTTTCAGAAAAATATTGTTGCATTCAAAACACTTACTGTCATTATAAGGGCTCCCCACGTTGTGAGCTTTTATTAGACATTTGTTGGAAGTCTGTAATAGCTGTTATGTTATATATATTTTTATAAATAAGTGTTTTATTGTCACATACACCAGATAGGTGCAGTGAAATGTGTTGTTTTACAGGGTCAGCCATAGCGGTACGTCCTAGACACACGCACACTAAAACAAGTACAAAATGGGTTGATTAAGACGTTTAGAATACTGTCATTTTGATTGCATTGAGGTTGCATCATGCGTCACATAAACGTAAAGTTGACGTTAAACCAACATGAATGATCACAGTCTTTTCATGGATGTTACAAAAAGAGAGGCTTTGAAAATCAGTCCCTCTAGAGAAGGTTGTGAGTACTGCAGTCATTTTGGTATCCACTTGTCTGCTGCTATATTCTATCAATATGGAGTACTCACTTTTCTGTTTTAAAGGGGCAATCAGCTGTTGCTACATCCATTTTTTGACTTATAAATGAATGATATGTACCCATTAATTCTTGAGGAATATAACTTAATAAATGCCACAAGGGCTTAGTTCAACTGTCACACCCCCATCAGAACCCAAAATACAGTGCATTTGGAAAGTATTCAGACCCCTTCAATTTTTCCACATTTTGTTATGTTACAGCCTTATTCTAAAATTGATTAAATTATATTTTTTCCTCCTCAATCTAAACACAATACCCCAAAATGACAAAGCAAAAACAGGTTTTTAGAAAGATTTTACTCAGTACTTTGTTGAAGCACCTTTGGCAGCGATTACAGACTTGAGTCTTCTTTGGTATGACGCTACAAGCTTGGCACACCTGTATTTGGGGAATTTCTCCCATTCTTCTCTGCAGATCCTCTCAAGCTCTGTCAGGTTGGATGGGGAGCGTCGCTGCACAGCTATTTGCAGGTCTCTCCAGAGATGTTAGATCGGGTTCAAGTCCGGGCTCTGGCTGGGCCTCTCAAGGACATTCAGAGACTTGTCCCAAAGCCACTCCTGCGTGGTCTTGGCTGTGTGCTTAGGGTCATTGTCCTGTTGGAAGGTGAACCTTCGCCCCAGTCTGAGGTCCTGAGCGCTCTGGAGCAGGTTTTCATCAAGGATCTCTCTGTACTTTGCTTCATTCATCTTTCCCTCGATCCTGACTAGTCTCTCAGTCTCTGCCGCTAAAAGAGATCCCCACAGTATTATGCTTCCACCACCATGCTTCACCGTAGGGATGGTATTGGCCAGGTGATGAGCGGTGCCTGGTTTCCTCCAGACGTGACACTTGGCATTCAGGCCAAAGAGTTCAATCTTGGTTTCATCAGACCAGAGAATCTTGTTTCTCATGGTCTGAGAGCCCTTAAGATGCCTTTTGGCAAACTCCAAGAGGGCTGTCATGTGCCTTTTACTGAGGCTTCCGTCTGGCCACTCTACCATAAAGGCCTGATTGGTGGAGTGCTGCAGTGATGGTTGTCCTTCTGGAAGGTTCTCCCATCTCCACAGAGGAACTCTGGAGCTCTGTCAGAGTGACCATCGGGTTCTTGGTCACCTCCCTGACCAAGGCCCTTCTCCCCCGATTGCTCAGTTTGGCCGGGTGGCCAGCTCTAGGAAGAGTCTTGGTGGTTCCAAACTTCTTCCATTTAAGAATGATGGAGGCCACTGTGTTCTTGGGGACCTTCAATGCTGCAGACATTTTTTGGTACCCTTCCCCAGATCTGTGCCTCAACACAATCCTGTTTCAGAGCTCTACGGACAATTCCTTCAACCTCATGGCTTGGTTTTTGCTCTGACATGCACTGTCAACTATGGGACCTTATATAGACAGGTGTGTGCCTTTCCAAATCATGTCCAATCAATTGAATTTACCGCAGGTGGACTCCAATCAAGTTGTAGAAACATCTCAAGGATGATCAATGGAAACAGGATGCAACTGAGCTCAATTTGGAGTCTCATAGCAAAGGGTCTGAATACTTATGTAAATAAGGTATTTCTGTTTCTAATTTGTAATACATTTGCAAAAATGTCTAAAACCCCGTTTTCGCTTTGTCATTATGGGGTACTGTGTGTAGATGGATGAGAACATTTTTATTTATTTAATCCATTTTAGAATATGACTGTAACGTAACAAAATGTGGAAAAAGTGAAGGGGTCTGAATACTCTCCTGTAAGCTTGTTTTACTCTCTAATGTTTGTGAACAAAGTAAATGTAAATAAAAACTGTATAGCCTAAAAACATGGTTCAAATTATATTTTTGATATCACGGATGGTCAGTCCTTGCATCTATAACTCTGTCTTTGAATTTGAGAGGTTACATTTCTCCAGCCCCATGCTTTGTTATTGTTTCAACTACTGATTGCCGCTTTAACTAGTATCACATTCTATCACATTATATTCTCCATGGCATACCCCACCTTCATCACGCTGTCATTCTATCTGTCATTCTATCTGTCATTCTCTTTTATGTTTCCCTATCATTCCTTTCTTCATTCTCCCCTTATTCCCTCCATCACTCGCCCCCTGAAGGCTCTAATGGTTTGTGGCTGGCTGGGGGAAAAGCCTCAGGGAATGTGGAGGACTACTTAACACTGAAATGTTAACTAGTGGATCACTCACTGGTAATTAATGGGCTTTAGAGTAAAAGGCTGTTACACCATTTTCTGCCATCTCTCTCTCTCTCTTTCTCTCTCTCTCTCTCTCGCTCTCTCTTCAGCTCTCTCTCTCACTCTCTCTCTCTCTCCATCTCTCTCTTTCTCTCTCAGGGATGAAATGGATAGTATAGCCGTGGGGCTGAGTTAGCGAGCGTAAGAGGGTCACACCGACAGCGTTTATTTGCACTTAAATGTTTTACTCTCCATTCGATGGGCCATTAATTTAGTTAGTGCACTTTTATAAATAGTATGGTGTGTCATTGTCAAGTGAATTAGTGGTACTTTAAACCCTTCACTAGGGGCCTATATAGCATCAGACACCGCTGTAACCACCCAGTAGATAGGCTCTGACCAGCCCCCCTGTATGATGCACTTATTGTAAGTCTCTCTGGATAAGAGTGTCTGCTAAATTGTAATTGTGAGACTATCCGTTTTACAGTGTTTCATTAAGGACAGGCGTGTATCTGTAGGCCATATAGCTACTTCCAATGATACATGGCCCTAGAATGAATGGTGGTAGATTACTGTGGATAGAGCTCCAAGGGAAATTCAACAATTAATAGCGCAATATCTCATAATATAGTATCAGAATTGCAGGGAGACGTCTCTGTATAAGGTGCTCTAATTTTGTGTGCAAATGTAATATTTTCCTATTATAAAACACGTAATGTATTGTAACACATAATACAATATAATAAACTCATAATTTAGTAATGGCAAAATCTGACAGAATAGCTTAGACAGAGGAAAAAGCCTAGCCTGAGAAAAGCCTTCGACTTCACAAAGCTGAGATAACTAAATTACAGTGGACTTCAGAGTCACATGGCCGTGTTTTAATTTTCCTGTAACGCTGACAGCCAGGGAGGGAGAACTGTGAGTCAGAGAGCCTGCCTATGTGGAGGAATGAAGGAATGGCCGCCTTGCACTTTCAGCAGCAGGCTAATGTAGACAGTGTGTGCTGGGTGTGGAGGTGGGGGGTTAATTCGGTCCAATGGAAACTCAGCAGGAGGGGGATTGCTGAGCATGGGCCTGGGGGTGAACGTCTGATCTCTAATACAATGCTGAGAACACACAGACATTCTGGACACACTGATTCTGATATTATTAAATCACCATGGGTATAGGAGTTACATTCATGCATTGTTTTGTTGGAAATGAAGATTAAAACAGTAGGTCTTTATATAAATTGGTTTAAACTTAAAGGACCAGTGCAGTCAAAATTAATGTTTTACTGTGTTTTGTATCATATTGTAAAACAGTTGATGAAACTAACACTGTAAAAGTTTGGAAAAAATGTATCAATGTTATTTCCTGATAGTTGCTGGTTGGAAATACAATCTCCCGAGTGGCGCAGTGGTCTAAGGCGCCGCATCGCAGTGCTAACTGTGCCACTAGAGATCCTCGTTCGAATCCAGGCTCTGTCGCAGCCGGCCACGACCGGGAGACTCATGGGCGGCGCACAATTGGCCCAGCGTCATCCAAGGTAGGGGAGGGAATGGCCGGCAGGGATGTAGCTCAGTTGATAGAGCATGGCGTTTGCAACGCCAGGGTTGTGGGTTCGATTCCCACGGGGGGCCAGTATAGAAAAGAAAAAAATATGTATTCACTAACTGTAAGTCGCTCTGGATAAGAGTGTCTGCTAAATGACTAAAATGTAAATGTACACAGGACCTTCTAATCAGCAGGTTTGCATGGGTGCGAGTTTCGGAATGCCTGGTGACATCCACAGGTGGTAAATTAGTTAGACCAATAACAAAGAGAGTCCCAAATCTCTCTGCCAATAACAGATAGTTTTCCGTCCTATCAAAATTCTTGCTTGAGAAATATTTTTTTGCTGAAAACTTATTTTTGTACATTTTAATAGAAACTATTACAGTAAGGTACTTAATTGTTACCCAGAAATTTTTTGATATTGATATAAAAACGGCTGCATTGGGCCTTTAATAATAGCTTTCATGAATAAGCCAATATAAATGTTTATAATTGCTTATAAATGCAGTCATAGCGTGGAAATGGATTTGTAATTATAAAAGTTAGGAAATAACAGGATAAAAGAAAGGAGAGCTAGCAAACAGTAGAGTAGAGCAGAGCAGAAGTGGGTGATGAAAAATACAAGGAAGACTAGATGGAAAAATTAGATCAAATAAGAGGAAAAGTGGGACAAGCAGAATAAGGGCTAATGCAAACACAGGGCTGATTTGGTTCCTATCTCCATGGACCATGGTGGAGATAATGTTAATACAATACCATTCCCCTCCCTCAGCATCCCTACAGAGAGAGAGAGCGAGAGAGAGAGAGAGAGAGAGAGAGAGAGAGAGAGAGAGAGAGAGAGAGAGACAGAGAGAGAGAGAGAGAGAGATGAGAGAGAGATGAGAGAGAAGAGAGATGAGAGAGAGAGGGAGAGAAAGAGAGCGAGAGAGAGAGAGAGAGAGAGAAGAGAGAGAAGAGAGAGAGAGAGAGAGAGAGAGAGAGAGAGAGAGAGAGGGAGAGAAAGAGAGAGAGAGAGAGAGAGAGAGAGGGAGAGAAAGAGAGAGAGAGAGGGAGAGAGAGAGAGAGAGAGAGAGAGAGAGAGAGAGAGAGAGAGAGAGAGAGAGAGAGAGAGAGAGAGAACGAGAGAGAGAGAGAGAGAGAGAGAGAGAGAGAGAGAGAGAGAGAGAGAGAGAGCACAGAGAGAGACGAGATAGCGAAGAGAGAGAGAGAGAGAGAAGAGGTGAGAGAGAGAGAGAGAGAGAGAGAGAGGAGAGAGAGAGAGAGAGAGGGAGAGAAGAGAGCGAGAGAGAGAGAGGAGAGAGAGAGAGAGAGAGAGAGAGAGAGGAGAGAGAGAGAGAGAGAGAGGAGAGAGAGAGAGAGAGAGAGAGAGAGAGAGAGAGAGAGAGAGAGAGAGAGACTGGATGGAACACTGACTGACTGACAGACTGACAGACTGACAGACTGACATACCGTGGGGCTTAGAAAATCAATGGCAGCCAAATCACAGCCTGACGTCTAATTCAGTGGCACGCTATCAGGGAGTAGATAAAGGCGCTGTGGAACGTTTAACATTTCTATAGGCCTGCCTAATATTGCGTTTGGATAAAATGAGGCCATCAATTTATTCCACTTCTCTTAATCAGCATCCAACAAATGATATTCATATATATTCATGTTGATTTTGAAAGGAATTAAACTAATAGGTTACATTAGGGCTGCATTACAGTATTACTCTAATGGTATTATTAGGTCTACTCGCAGAAAGAAGATTTTGTGAAATATTGTTTATATAGCTAATGAAAATCAGTGTGTTTAGTCAGATCCAGGGACGGCCTGTTCAATAGGGCGATATGGGCGACGCACTGCCAAACGGGAAAAGGAAGGGATTTTTTTTCTAATCAATTATATCACGGCAACAGTAGTTATCAGTGTTCACGTCTGATCTGCCAGCCACTAAATGTCAAATCAGGCTAAAGTCGTGCTTCAAATGGCCCCGCCCGTTTTTGGGGCGATTTCAGTCAAGTTGAAAATCGCCCAGAAGTCTCTCATAGCCTGTCATGTAAAATCTATTTTTTTCAAATTTCAAAGCTTTCAATACATTCTCTATGGGTGTCTGTGGGCTTGCACTTACGCGCTTTCGTCATACGTGACGTAACCATGAACGTAACTAAGACAATAGCGGCTAGCAGCGTCTCTGTTGCGACCTGCAGTGTGGCGTTATTTTATGTTTTTAATTTGTAGACTTAGTTTACAAACATTCTGCCAACCATGGATTTCCAGTGGTTGGTTTTGGACTGATCTTGTTGATCGTGTACATACCCGCTACGAACGGACTAAATAATGAAAACGCTGCTGGCAGCGGAATCCCAATACAGCTGGGAGACTTGGCTGGATGACAGAGTCCCGGACAGAGAAGTGGAGCCGGCCGGCTTCACCCTGGTCAGAGCGGACCGCGATCCTGGTAAGAGAGCGACTCTGTACCCCGACATTGAACTGCTTTCTGTGTCATTGCGACCTTACTATCTGCCCCGTGAGTTCCCCCAATTGTTTGTTACCGTTGTGTACTGTTGATAATCACAAGTTTACTGGAGAACTGAGACCAAGTAGAGACTTTGGACAGGGTGGATATGGTATAATAAAGGCAGTTTATTCAGAGGTAAAGATATCTGGAATCGCGTGCACGGACTCGTTCGTCAAACTCTTAGGGAGAAGAGAGCCCCGAAAACATTGTGTGCAGACATTTTATACAATAAATGATGTAGGTTGAATCTAGTAGTTCTGATCTTCTGATTGGTCCTGATGAGTTGGGCGAGGTCCCCTCCACTGTTGCATTGGCTCTGAGTCGGGTTCTCTGTCTTCAAATGTTCAGCCTAAAGAGAGGGGATTTTTGTGTGTGTGTGTGTGTGTGTTTAACAGTGATGATGTGTGTGTGTGTGTGTGTTATCAGTGATGATGTGTGTGTGTGTGTGTGTGTGTGTGTGTCCTCAGAGCAAGAACTCGTGAGTTGGAAGAACTGAGAGACCTATGGCGTGGGTGTTGTCCTTGGCCACCTGCTGACAAGGCTGACAAGATAGGACTCTTTTGTCCATTGTTATAGGATAGGAACAGCATTGATTGAAAACAAACGCCCAACACAAAATGGGTCATGCACAAGATTTTAGTCAGACCAAGCTATAACATTATATATTTACTACGACAGTACATTCAACCAAAAGCTAATATAACAAAGGCATCAGAGATTATTTATAATCTGTCACAGAAACTGGAATCCATCTCCCCAGATCAGTCAATAAATGCTTCTGGTATTGACTTATATGCTGCCCCTGTCTTCATGTTGTTGCTGGACATATCTTTTTAAAAATGTGTGTAGGTCACCTAAATCATCAGAAAAATTGCCCCTCCTGAGAATTTTTTCAGGAGCCGCCACTGGTCAGATCATGCTTAAAATCAGTGTTAGCTTCAACCATGTACAGTGGGGAAAAAAAGTATTTAGTCAGCCACCAATTGTGCAAGTTCTCCCACTTAAAAAGATGAGAGAGGCCTGTAATTTTCATCATAGGTACACGTCGACTATGACAGACAAATTGAGAGAAAAAAAGCAAGATTTCTCGCTACCTGTATTAATGGCACCTGTTTGAACTTGTTATCAGTATAAAAGACACCTGTCCACAACCTCAAACAGTCACACTCCAAACTCCACTATGGCCAAGACCAAAGAGCTGTCAAAGGACACCAGAAACAAAATTGTAGACCTGCACCAGGCTGGGAAGACTGAATCTGCAATAGGTAAGCAGCTTGGTTTGAAGAAATCAACTGTGGGAGCAATTATTAGGAAATGGAAGACATACAAGACCACTGATAATCTCCCTCGATCTGGGGCTCCACGCAAGATCTCACCCCGTGGGGTCAAAATGATCACAAGAACGGTGAGCAAAAATCCCAGAACCACACGGGGGGACCTAGTGAATGACCTGCAGAGAGCTGGGACCAAAGTAACAAAGCCTACCATCAGTAACACACTACGCCGCCAGGGACTCAAATCCTGCAGTGCCAGACGTGTCCCCCTGCTTAAGCCAGTACATGTCCAGGCCCGTCTGAAGTTTGCTAGAGTGCATTTGGATGATCCAGAAGAGGATTGGGAGAATGTCATATGGTCAGATGAAACCAAAATAGAACTTTTTGGTAAAAACTCAACTCGTCGTGTTTGGAGGACAAAGAATGCTGAGTTGCATCCAAAGAACACCATACCTACTGTGAAGCATGGGGGTGGAAACATCATGCTTTGGGGCTGTTTTTCTGCAAAGGGACCAGGACGACTGATCCGTGTAAAGGAAAGAATGAATGGGGCCATGTATCGTGAGATTTTGAGTGAAAACCTCCTTCCATCAGCAAGGGCATTGAAGATGAAAAGTGGCTGGGTCTTTCAGCATGACAATGATCCCAAACACACCGCCCGGGCAACGAAGGAGTGGCTTCGTAAGAAGCATTTCAAGGTCCTGGAGTGGCCTAGCCAGTCTCCAGATCTCAACCCCATAGAAAATCTTTGGAGGGAGTTGAAAGTCCGTGTTGCCCAGCGACAGCCCCAAAACATCACTGCTCTAGAGGAGATCTGCATGGAGGAATGGGCCAAAATACCAGCAACAGTGTGTGAAAACCTTGTGAAGACTTACAGAAAACGTTTGACCTGTGTCATTGCCAACAAAGGGTATATAACAAAGTATTGAGAAACTTTTGTTATTGACCAAATACTTATTTTCCACCATAATTTGCAAATAAATTCATAAAAAATCCTACAATGTGATTTTCTGGATTTTTTTTCCTCATTTTGTCTGTCATAGTTGACGTGTACCTATGATGAAAATTACAGGCCTCTCTCATCTTTTTAAGTGGGAGAACTTGCACAATTGGTGGCTGACTAAATACTTTTTTTCCCCACTGTAATATATGACAATAATAATTCACTAGTACAATATGAATTGGCTGATATGTACAAATGTCCTATTGAAAAAATATCTCTGCATATATTTTTCATCTCTAAGGGCCAATTGTATTAGTATTTTAACTCAGTGACAAGTGTCAGCTGGTTAGGATCCTACATTTACCCATGGAAGTGGAGGAAGAAGAGAGGGGGAGGAGGATAGGAGGGAGGAGGAAAAGGGAGAGGTAGAGGAGGATGGAGAGGAAGGAAGAGAGAAAGGAAGAGAGGAATTAGGAGGGAGGGAGGCCTTGTGGATGTAATATATTAATAGCTAGGGCCTCCTTCCCTCCCTCCCCCTTGGCTGAGCCCCTAGCCGCCTACCCTGCGTAGTATTGATTATTCGGCGAGTGCAGTAATCTTCTTAAGGTCATTAGGAGCACTTAATTAAAAACTAGTTAGACTGCCTTTGTTCACCAAAGCAATTGCAGCTGTTCAAATGCGATTAGCTGATAACAAACTTGTCTGGAAATATAAGGGGCCTTTTTAGATTTGTTTACATATTTTGAATGCATAACATTGCGTCGGTGTTAACCGTGCTTATGTGGCTGCCTTATTGCTTCTGCCAGCTACTGCACATAGGCAGAGACAAGTGCTGAAATTCCATTTGAAAGAAATAGGCAGAGTTTCTGATGGGCAATTATCATTTGGACAACAGGAATGTTGACAATGCTGTATTACATTGTTTTCTGTGTAGATTGTTTTATGAAGAGTTAAATGACCATATCAAATATTATAGGCTACTGTAGGTATGAATGATTAAGGTTGGTTTGAGGCACCCAGAGGTAGCCTGTCTCAAGGAAAGGTTACTCAGAGTCATTAGGCTACAGTCAGTGAGCATGCTTCCAAATGATGTGTGCATCATTCCCACTATTCCTAAAACTATCACCTTTCAGGAGAAGACCCAGATGCAGACTGTTGAAGTAACAAAAGTTTATTACAAAAACAGGGGGCAGGCAAACGACAGGTCAAGGGCAGGCAGAGGTCAGTAATCCATGTCAGATTCCAAAAGGTACAGAACGGCAGGCAGTCTCAGGATCAGGGCAGGCAGAGGTCAATAATCCAGGGTGGTGTGACAAGGTACAGAACGGCAGGCTCAGGGTCAGAGCAGGCAGAATGGTCGAAACTGGGAAAACTAGAAAACAGGAACTTGAGAAAGACGAGAAAACCTGGTACACTTGACGAAACAAAATGAACTGGCAACAGACAAACAGAGAACACAGGTATAAATACACTGGGGATAATGGGGAAGATGGGCGACACCTGGAGGGGGGTGGAGACAATCACAAAGAGACGTGAAACAGATCAGGGTGTGACAAAAACCACCAATTGAGCATACAGTATATGCCTTTCACAGTGGCGACCCGTCATTCAGGGCCTGCTTTGCATGTTATTTTGGCATAAATTCGTGTCACATATCAGTTTGCAAACAATAAAAAAAATAGTTATTGAGTTAATAAAGCCGCATACAAACATGGTCTATTTTTTGCTTTCTTGAGTAAGGCAGCTCCGAAATGCAGGTGTTTCAACCTAGCTCAGTGCTTTCTGTGGTGGAGGGGCAGCCAGCGGAAAATACAGAGCGTAGCGGTTGGTAATCTTCTCTAGTTGCGCCGTGATTGGCTCAGTGTTCTGTCACTCATGGGGACACATCGTCACTGCAAAATCTACAGGGAGAGCTAGAATGTTCAAGTCCCCTTGGGTGCTGCCATAGATTTACATTAGAAGTGCCCATCCAAGAAGGCTCAAGGTCATTGGCCACAGATAAAATGATGTCAAATCACGTTATATCTACCGTAGCTTTGATTGGACTGATCATGTCAACATGATACAGTCATCATCATGAATCACGGTGACAATCTACTGGCAAATCCTTTTCAAGCCTTATGAGGAGAAGTTATAGATAAAACTTATCGGTGCTCATCAGCCATTGGACATAAACATTACACAACAAGTTGGAAATCGCAAATTCAACAATGAGTGGTTTGGAAGGAATCAGTGGCTAACTGCAAGTGTTGCAAAGCAAAACATCTGGAAACTGGGGAATCTCAGACTTCAGTGAGTTCAAGACAACTGGGAACTCGGACAAAAACTAGCTCCGACTGGGAAAACACGTTTTGAACGGTCATCCAACATGGAATTCCAAGTTGGGAACTCAGGCCTCTTTCTAGAGCTCCGACCTGAAGATCACTGACGTCATGATTCAACATTGTTATTTTTTTGAGTTCCCAGTTGTCTTCAAAGCACCATAAATCCAGAGAATGCCAGACTTTGATGACAAAGTTTCATGACAAAATTTGCCCACAAGAAGGACTGCCGCACCACCTTTCTGTTCAATTGAACACAGCACAACGGTGAGTCCAAAAATGTATTGTATGCCGCTACATAAATTATGTAATATGCCAGGGAGATACACTACCGGTCAAAAGGTTTAGAACACCTACTCATTCAAGGGTTTTTCTTTTTTTAAACTATTTTCTACATTGTAGAATAATAGTGAAGACATCTAAACTATGAAATAACACATATGGAATCATGTAGTAACCAAAAAAGTGTTAAACAAATCAAAATATATTATATATTTGAGATTCTTCAAATAGCCACCCTTTGCCTTGATGACAGCTTTGCACACTCTTGGCATTCTCTCAACCAGCTTCATGAGGTAGTCACCTGGAATGCATTTCAATTAACAGGTGTGCCTTCTTAAAAGTTAATTTGTGGAATTTATTTCCTTCTTAATGCGTTTGAGCCAATCAGTAGGGTTTTCTATATTTAAATGTTGTTATGAGAATTTCTATCTCTAATTCAACCTAAGCTTGAATCATTACCAGAGGTTGTAAGGCTCTGGTTTTAATCATCAATGATTCAAGGTCCACAACCCACAAGGATTATCTGTATCTTTATTCATGGAGAGCTCTCCCGCCCAAAACACATACATACTGTTTTATACTCCTTCCACACAAAGGCACTTTTGCTCCGCCCACCTTTAGGAGGCTTTCTTAAACAGGTTCCACCTTTCTCCTTATCCTGGAATGTTTAGTCCCGCCCCCCTCTGTTAGTGGGTTAGTTGACACTACATTCTAATTCTAACACTGTTTAACATTTTATACTGTATTTGGGGTGAAATCCTTTAGTCATTAAGCTTAAAATACAAATTAATCTATCAAATGTAAAAGACCAAGTCCATATTATGGCAAGAACAGCTCAAATAAGCAAAGAGAAACGACAGTCCATCATTACTTTAAGATTTGAAGGTCAGTCTTTGAAAGGTTCTTCAAGTGCAGTCGCAAAAACCATCAAGCGCTATGATGAAACTGGCTCTCAAGAGTACCACCACAGGAATGGAAGACCCAGAGTTACCTCGGCTGCAGAGGATAAATTCATTAAAGTTACCAGCCTCAGAAATTGCAGTCCAAATAAATGCTTCACAGAGTTCAAGTAACAGACACATCTCAACATCAACTGTTCAGAGGAGACTGTGTGAATCAGGCCTTCATGGTCGAATTGCTGCAAAGAAACCACTACTAAAGGTCACTAAAAAGAAGAAGTTACTTGTTTGGGCCAAGAAACACGAGCAATGGACATTAGACCGGTGGAAATGTGTTCTTTGGTCTGGAGTCCAAATTTGATTTTTGGTTCCAACCGCCGTGTCTTTGCCATAGTTTGTACATCTCAATTGTCAATAGAAACCACATTTGTTTAAGCAAGTCAGCCATATCAGCTATGTTTATTTATTTTTTAAGGCAGTAAATGAGGCTGAATTAACTGTTTCGCTGCCAGACAAGGCTCCGCTGATAGCCAGGTGTAGCGGTGGTAAGGATTCACTCCATGGTACTGAAAAGAAAGCTCTGCTGTTGGGACAGCTTTATGTAGGCCCTAACAGTTTGTGGGCACCGTTTGTCTCCGTTGTAGTGCAATTCATGTATTGTTTAGTGTTTTGTAGTAGCTTTGCAAATGTACATGCTAAAATCGCCACTGGCCTTTCACATAAGCTTTGAGTAAGATCCCAATTTCATGTCCCTTTTTTCATTTAGTAATTGTTTTAATGTATTTATATATGCTGAGTAGATAAAGACCTAAAATACCATGGTGAGTTATATAGTGGTGGTGCAATGATAAACATTAGATAGGCCCCCTCAAACCCCACCCCTCCTTGTTATGTTATAATCCACTGCCCCTCTCTTCTTTCCCTCCGGGCTTCAGCACCTGAATGCACGACACTGTCTGTCTGTAGTGTCCGTCCCAGGGTTGCTATGACGACCACGGATAGCGTTTCTTCCTACGCCACGAGACGAGAGCCACTTGTTAAACCCAGACGCATCACTCGCGCAGGGGGGGTAATAGAATACTAGCCATCTCTCCTCAGCTACAGGCAGCGGTAATTATCGGACTTGCATACATTAGACTGTCGTCAGCCATGTCGCGGTTTCGTCAAAGATATGCCTAGCGGTGATTTTGTCGCCGTAGTTGGTAAACGCATTGGATGACCCTGTTTTGTTTTTGTTTTGTTACTGACAAGTTCCTCGTTGCTGCTTTGTTTCTGTCTAGAGCGGCGCGCTGTCCAGATGGCAGCTCGCGGTAATCAGCTTTGCGCGAGAAGGGCAGAGTGTCAACCACGCGCCTCCAGACTGTGAGGTAAGATTAGGGACAAACGCGCTGACATAAATAGGGTTTTCTATATTTAAATGTAAAATTATAAAATTATATAATACTTTATTGGTTTTTGGGACAGACATTGTTATATTAGCGTATTTAATCAAGGAAAAGTGACTGTGTGTTAGTTTATTGGCGTGATGGACAGCAACTTGTTGCATGTTGTAGCCGTGCGCAAGCAGCGTAGCTTCGATAAACCTGCCACTGAGGCAAACAGCAAAGCAAACGATGAGGTTGTGCTCTGTTTAGTTTGACATAATTGTTGACTGTTGTAAACTTTCTAAATATATTTAGGGTACTTATAGACAACCACGTTGCTGTTCACTAGACAGCTGTCAATGACTAAGTAATTCACCATTAACCCCAATGCACCATCAGAAAGAGATGGCACTAAAGTTGAAAATATTGTAGCTAGTTAACGTTAAGCTAATAATATCAGTTTTACCTAACCCCCTAAGCCCCAATTTCCCCAAAACTTAGAGAAACAGGGCATTTGAGGATCACAGAGAGAACCCAGGAAATCCCTAGATACTACTGCAAAAAGGACACGTTTGTTCAATTCAACAGCAGGCAGAAAGGAAATGTTCCGTATCTGTTTAGCTTTCCCTCGATCAAATGAAACATAATAGCCTTGGGCAGGGACTAGCCTGCATGACATTTCCCCCTAGATTAGTTTTATGTCTGACTCCTCTCTCTCTCTCTCTCTCTCTCTTTCGCTCCCTCTCTCTCTCTCTCTCTCTCTCTCTCTCTCTCTCTCTCTCTCTCTCTCTCTCTCTCTCTCTCTCTCTTTCGCTCCCTTTCTCCCTCTCTCTCTCTCTCTCTCTCTCTCTCTCTCTCTCTCTCTCTCTCTCTCTCTCTCTCTCTCTCTCGCTCTCTCTCTTCTCCGTATTTCTCTCCAGGTATGCATTGAGGTGAAATCCAAGCTATCATGTGAAGGATTTGGTCGAGTGTGTGTGTGTCGAGCTGTGCTGCCTTACCCAAGGCAGTGGTCTGTAAAATGTCACCTCCAGCACCGTGACCATCGTGAGTTATTCAACGACTCGGCTTCAGGAGGCTACCAGGCCAAACGGACGGAGCTGGACCTCACTGAAAGAGGGGATGACGGATAGAGGGATGAGAGGAGAGAGAGGAGAAAGGCAGGAGAGAGGGGTGATGACGGAGTACAGAAAGGGAAGAGGAGAAAGAGAAGGAAGATGTGTGTGGAAAGTGGAGAGAAAAAACAGACAAGGAATCCGATCCTCGCTCTGGCTCTACATCCTGGTCCTCTTCCTCACCTTTGACCCTGTGACCTCTCAGGGTCACTTCCCCCGGTTGGAGAACATCGGAGCCCACAAGCCCGTCACCCTTTCTCCTGCCCGCTCCAGCTGCGGCACCCCCGAGCGCACCACCTACTGCCACAGCCCCACCTCCCTGGAGGAGCTCCACAACTGCAGCCAGGCGTTCTGCAACCAGGAGTGCCCCTACCGTTCCTCCACCCCACCCCATGCACCCCTACTGCTTCCTGCACACTGGGGCACCTGTGTCACCCATGACGGGCTGGACCCTCACTCCCGGGCAGGGACAGGGGGAGAGGGGGAGAGAGAAGGGGATGAATCCAGCAGGAGCGTGATATTCCGGTGGACCAAGGGAGGATGCATGGCCTCTCCTCCCTTTCAGAGTCTGGGACATCTGGGCTCCTTCACCCTGGCTGTGTGGCTCAAACCTGAGGCTCCTGGAGACATGTGCGTATCACTATTATTCGTAATTGTGATGTATTTTATGTGTTTATACTGTTGTTATAAGGGAGCGTGCAATTGGCATGCTGACTGCAGGAATGTCCACCAGAGCTGTTGCCAGATAATTGAATGTTCATTTCTCTACCATAAGCCGCCTCCAACGTCGTTTTAGAGAATTTGGCAGTACATCCAACCTGCCTCACAACCGCAGAGCATGTGTATGGCGTCGTGTGGGTGAGCAGTTTTCTGATGTCAACGTTGTCAACAGAATGCCCCATGGTTGCGGTGGAGTTATGGTATGGGCAGGCATTAGCTACGGACAACGAACACAATTCCATTTTATCGATGGCAATTTGAATGCAGAGATACCGTGACGAGATCCGGAGGCCCATTGTCGTGCCATTAATCTGCCGCCATCACCTCATGTTTTAGCTTGATAATGCACTGCCCCATGTTGCAAGGATCTGTACACAATTCCTGGAAGCTAAAAATGTCCCAGTTCTTCCATGGCCTGCATACTCACCAGACATGTCACCCATTGAGCATGTTTGGGATGCTCTGGATCGACGTGTACGACAGCATGTTCCAGTTCCCGCCAATATCCAGCAACTTCGCACAGCCATTGAGAGGAGTGGGACAACATTCCACAGGCCACAATCAACAACCTGATCAACACTATGCGAAAGAGATGTGTCGTGCTGCATGAGGCAAATGGTGGTCACACCAGATACTGACTGGTTTTACACCTCTACCTTTTTTTTAAAGGTATCTGTGACCAACAGGTGCATGTCTCTATTCCCAGTCATGTGAAATCTATAGATTAGGGCCTAATGAATTTATTTCAATTGACTGATTTCCTTATATGAACTGTAACTCAGTAAAATCTTTGAAATTGTTGCATATTGCGTTTATATTTTTGTTCATTATACAGTTGAAGTCGGAAGTTTACATACACCTTAGCCAAATACATTTAAACTCAGTTTTTCACAATTCCTGACATTTAATCCTAGTAAAAATTCCCTGTCTTAGGTCAGTTAGGATCACCACTTTATTTTAAGAATGTTAAATGTCAGAATAATAGTAGAGAGAATTATTTATTTCAGCTTTTATTTCTTTCATCACATTCCCAGTGGGTCAGAAGTTTACATACACTCAATTAGTATTTGGTAGCATTGCCTTTAAATTGTTTAACTTGGGTTAAACGTTTCGGGTAGCCTTCCACAAACTTCCCACAATAAGTTGGGTGAATTTTGGCCCATTCCTCCTGTCAGAGCTGGTGTAACTGAGTCAGGTTTGTAGGCCTCCTTGCTCGCACACGCTTTTTCAGTTCTGCCCACAAATGTTCTATAGGATTGAGGTCAGGGCTTTGTGATGGCCACTCCAATACCTTGACTTTGTTGTCCTTAAGCCATTTTGCCACAACTTTGGAAGTATGCTTGGGGTCATTGTCCATTTGGAAGACCCATTTGCGACCAAGCTTTAACTTCCTGACTGATGTCTTGAGATGTTGCTTCAATATCCACATAATTTTCCTTCGTCATGGTGCCATCTATTTTGTGAAGTGCACCAGTCCCACCAAAGTACATTAATCTCTAGGAGACAGAACGCGTCTCCTTCCTGAGCGGTATGATGGCTGCGTGGTCCCATGGTGTTTATACTTGCGTACTATTGTTTGTACAGATGAACGTGGTACCTTCAGGCGTTTGGAAATTGCTCCCAAGGATGAACCAGACTTGTGGAGATCTACAATGTTTTTTCTGAGGTCTTGGCTGATTTCTTTTGATTTTCCCATGATGTCAAGCAAAGAGGCACTGAGTTTGAAGGTAGGCCTTGAAATACATCCAAAGGTACACCTCCAATTGACTCAAATGATGTCAATTAGCCTATCAGAAGCTTCTAAAGCCATTACATCATTTTCTGGAATTTTCCAAGCTGTTTAAAGGCACATTCAACTTAGTGTATGTAAACTTCTGACCCACTGGAGTTGTGATACAGTGAATTATAAGTAAAATAATCTGTCTGTAAACAATTGTTACTTGTGCCATGCACAAAGTAGATGTCCTAACCGACTTGCCAAAACTATAGTTTGTTAACAAGACATTTGTGGAGTGGTTGAAAAACAAGTTTTAATGACTCCAACCTAAGTGTATGTAAACTTCCGACTTCAACTGTATATTAAAAACAAAAAACTACGTTTTAAGTGAGAATAGGCATTGGTCTGAAAACAAAAAAGAAAATAAATTCAAATTATCACCACAATGCCTATTCCACCCATGCTCTACCAAGGTTTTCCAGCACTGTTATATATAATGTAGTTCGGTCCAGAGAGAAAGATAAGACAGGACCATGTTAGAAAACAATCAGGTCAGAGAGAGCCATGAAACCTGAGGCCTGGGTAGTGGTGTAAGTAGGCCAGGACAGGACAGGATAATAGGCAGGATTTTCCTTCAGGACAACCAGAGAAGCAGAACAGGGTGTCAGTGAGGGGTTGCATCCCAAATGGCACACTATTCCCTATATAGTGCAGTACTCGGACCTTGGTCAAAAGTAGTGCCCTAGATAGGGAATAGTGTGCCATTTGGGACTCTGTGGTAAGGTAAGGTAAGGTGTTTCTGGGAGAGCTTACATGGTGCTGGGTTACACACACTTACAATCAGATCAGTTCCTTCTCTGGTAACTGTCTGGCAACACTCTGTTTATCAATCAATCACACAGGGCTGTGCTTTGTGAATCCCTTTCACTCCTGTTGTTTGACATGTATCAGTCTTTGTTGTGACCAATATGGCCGCTATCAAAGAGGCTTGATGAAAGGCTTTCTGTCCTCTCCCTCCAACCACACATGACCACTGACCGTCACAGCTGCCCATTCTAACATGTACACACAGTATGCAGAATACATATTCACTGACTATGAATCTGACTGTAGGCCTATGTGTTGCTTTGGATAAAAGGGTTAGCTGAAGGACCATATTATGATATTGGTCTGTGTTCTGTTGCGCTAAGTCCAGTGAATCATGTACCAGTTAGTCTGTTTGATGAGGCTGTGTGATTTGTGTTAGGCTATGTGAGGAATCTGTCCATTCGATCTCTGGCATCCTAACACAGGACTCACTGACATTCTACTGCTGCCACATAGATAATGAAGAGGCTTACTTTGGTAATTTTATATAAAATTATAACAAAGAGACACAAAACAGGAATTCCAGTGACCATGTGTGTGTGTTACACTGTGTGTGTGTTGTGTGTGTGTTATCATATCAGCAGCTGTGGCTAGTTTAGATCAATGGGAGAAAGATTGCCCTGTGTGTTTCTCTGTGTATAGAGGGAGTATCAAAGTGCACTTTGTTTTCCTCCACTTTGTTTTCCTAGAAAATGACAGAGTAGAGAGGGGGATTGGAGAGGGGGGTGGGAGCGGGGGAGAGGAGAGGGGGAGGGGAGAGGGGGATTGGAGCGGTGGAGGAGAGAGGGGGAGTGGAGGGGGGAGTGGGCGGGGAGAGGGGAAGAGGAGAGGGGGAGCGGAGAGTGGGCGGGGAGAGGTGGAGGGGAGGGGAGAGCGGGCGGGGAGAGGGGGAGGGGAGAGGGGGAGAGGAGAGGGGGAGGTGGGGGGGAGAGGAGAGGGGGAGCGGAGACGGGGAGGGGAGGGGGGAGTGGAGATGGGGGGAGAGTGGGCGGGGAGAGGGGAAGAGGAGAGGGGGAGAGAGAGGGGGAGCGGAGAGCGGGCGGGGAGAGGTGGAGGGGAGGGGGGAGGGGAGAGCGGGCAGGGAGAGGGAAAGAGGAGAGGGGGAGGGGAGAGGGGGAGAAGAGGGGGAGGTGGAGGGGAGTGGAGAGGGGGAGGGGGAGGGGAGGGGGGAGAGATGGGAGGGGGAGAGGAGATGGGAGCAGAGAGGGGGAGAGGAGAGGGGGAGAGGAGATGGAGAGGGGGTTGGGGAGAGGAGAGGAGGAGAGGAGAGGAGAGGATAGGGGGAGCGTAGAGGGGTAGGGGGATCGTAGAGGGGGAGGGAGTGGAGGGGGAGAGGAGATGGGAGCGGAGAGGGGGAGAGGGGAGGGGGAGGGGAGGGGGAGAGGAGATGCCGAGGGGGAGGGGAGAGGAGAGGGGGAGCGGAGATGGGGAGGGGAGGGGGAGATGAGATGGGAGTGGAGAGGGGGAGAGGAGAGCGGAGGGGAGCGGAGAGGGCAGTGGAGAAGGAAGCAAAGAGGGGGAGTGGGTGAAGGAAAGGACTGAGAGACAAAAGGATGTCTACACACTGTCAGTTCAACAGGTAGTTGCTAGATAGCCACGT
>NW_028159779.1:0-62500 GCF_964263955.1 Coregonus lavaretus | reverse complement strand
TTGACATGCGTTTTTCTGGATTTTTTTGTTGTTATTCTTTCTTTCACTGTTCAAATAAACCTACCATTCAAATTATAGACTAATAATTTCTTTGTCAGTGGGCAAACGTACAAAATCAGCAGGGGATCAAATACTTTTTTGCCTCACTGTACATTACACTTACTGAATTTCTAGGACAGAGGAATTTATAACTGAATTTCTCCGACATAACATAGGTACAGCAAATCCCCTTATTGTATGGGACACTTTTAAATGTGCCTTTAGAGGCCATGCAATTCAGTACTCATCTCGAAAACAAAAGCAATTTAGGTCAAAAGAGTCCATACTAACAAAGGAAATAGAAGGTCTAACAGAACAGATAGATAGCAATAAAAAAAACTGTAACATAGAGGCTCAGAATAAATTAGAAATGGAGGAACTTATTCAAGAAAGTGTAATATATTATAAAAATAAAGCAAACTGGATGGAATATGGGGAAAAATGCACAAAATTCTTTTTTAATCTTCAACATAGAAATGCAACCAAAAATAATTTACTGAAATTACAAATGACATAGTCACCCATGATTCACCAAAGGATATTTTGAAGGAGGAAGCAAAGTACTTTAAGAATATGTTTTCGTTTCAGTCGCCTCCATCTTCTCTAACTGAAGCTAATTGTATGGATTTGTTTTCTATTGATAATGTAAAATTAACAGCCATACAGAAAGACTCATGTGAAGGTGAAATTACAGAGGAGGAACTTCTGGATGCAATTAAAGACTTTAAGTTTGGGAGAACTCCAGTGTTGGATGGCATACCAGTTGAGGTATACCAAACCTTTTTTGATATACTCAGAAGACCGTTATTACCATGTTTTAACCACTCATATTTAAATGGTAGATTATCAGACACTCAAGAAGAAGGTCTGATTTCATTATTACTGAAACAGGATACAAGTGGGAAATATAAAGATCCAGTCCATAAATAAAATTGGAGGCCCCTTACACTTCACTGTTGTGATGCAAAAATTCTAGCAAAATGTATAGCGCATAGAATAAAGGTATTGTCGGACATTATTCATTCTAATCAGACAGGTTTTTTACATGGACGATACATTGGAGATAATACAGTGCCTTGCAAAAGTATTCATCCCCCTTGGCGTTTTTTCTATTTTGTTGCATTACAACCTGTAATTTAAATGGATTTTTATTTGGATATCATGTAATGGACATACACAAAATAGTCCAAATTGGTGAAGTGAAATTAAAAAAATATCTTGTTTCAAAAAATTCAAAAAAATAAATAATGGCAAAGTGGTGCGTGCATATGTATTCACCCCCTTTGCTATGAAGCCCCTAAATAAGATCTGGTGCAACCACTTACCTTTAGAAGTCACATAATTTGTTAAATAAAGTCCACCTGTGTGCAATCTAAGTGTCACATGATCTGTCACATGATCTCAGTATATAAACACCTGTTCTGAAAGGCCCCAGAGTCTGCAACATCACTAAGCAAGGGGCACCACCAAGCAAGCGGCACCATGAAGACCAAGGAGCTCTCCAAACAGGTCAGGGACAAAGCTGTGGACAAGTACAGATCAGGGTTGGGTTATAAAATAATATCAGAAACTTTGAACATCCCACGGAGCACCATTAAATCCATTATTTAAAAATTGAAAGAATATGGCACCACAACAAACCTGCCCAGAGAGGGCCGCCCACCAAAATTCACGGACCAGGCAAGGAGGGAATTAATCAGAGAGGCAACAAAGAGACCAAAGATAACCCTGAAGGAGCTGCAAAACTCCACAGCAGAGATTGGAGTATCTGTCCATAGGACCACTTTAAGCCGTACACTCCACAGAGCTGGGCTTTGCGAAAGAGTGGCCAGAAAAAAGCCATTGCTTAAAGAAATAAATAAGCAAACACGTTTGGTGTTCGCCAAAAGGCATGTGGGAGACTCCCCAAACATATGGAAGAAGGTACTCTGGTCAGATGAGACTAAAATTGAGCTTTTTGGCCATCAAGGAAAACGCGATGTCTGGTTCAGCAATCCCAACACCTCTCATCACCCCGAGAACACCATCCCCACAGTGAATCATGGTGGTGGCAGCATCATGCTGAGGGGATGTGTTTCAGACTGGGAAACTGGTCAGAATTGAAGGAATGATGGATGGCACTAAATACAGGGAAATTCTTGAGGGAAACCTGTTTCAGTCTTCCAGAGATTTGAGACTGGGATGGAGGTTCACCATCCAGCAGGACAATGACCCTAAGCATACTGCTAAAGCAACACTCGAGTGGTTTAAGGGGAAACATTTAAATGTCTTGGAATGGCCTAGTCAAAGCCCAGACCTCAATCTTAAAGATTGCTGTACACCAGCGGAACCCATCCAACTTGAAGGAGCTGGAGCAGTTTTGCCTTGAAGAATGGGCAAAAATCCCAGTGGCTAGATGTGCCAAGCTTATAGAGACATACCCCAAGAGACTTGCAGCTGTAATTGCTGCAAAAGGTGGCTCTACAAAGTATTGACTTTGGGGGGGGTGAATAGTTATGCACGCTCAAGTTTTCTGATTTTTTGTCTTCAAAGTGGTAGGCATGTTGTGTAAATCAAATGATACAAACCCCCCAAAAAATCCATTTTAATTCCAGGTTGTAAGGCAACAAAATAGGAAAAATGCCAAGGGGGGTGAATACTTTTGCAAGCCACTGTACATGCCAAATCCCCCAAACTGTGCTCTTTCACAAAAGTTCTCAACCTATATACTTAGGGTGGCTATTTGAAAAATCTCAAATATAAAATATATTTTGATTTGTTTAACACTTTTGTTGGTTACTACATGATTCCATATGTGTTCTTTCATAGTTTTGATGTCTTCACTATTATTCTACAATATAAAACATTTTTTAAATAAGGAAAAACCCTTGAATGAGTAGGTGTGTCCAAACTTCTGACTGGTAGTGTATATACAGTGAGGGAAAAAAGTATTTGATCCCCTGCTGATTTTGTACGTTTGCCCACTGACAAAGAAATTATCAGTCTATAATTTTAATGTCAAAAATGTTATAAATAGATTTGCATTTTAATGAGGGAAATAAGTATTTGACCCCTCTGCAAAACATGACTTAGTACTTGGTGGCAAAACCCTTGTTGGCAATCAAAGAGGTCAGACGTTTCTTGTAGTTGGCCACCAGGTTTGCACACATCTCAGGAGGGATTTTGTCCCACTCCTCTTTGCAGATCTTCTCCAAGTCATTAAGGTTTCGAGCCTGACGTTTGGCAACTCGAACCTTCAGCTCCCTCCACATATTTTCTATGGGATTACGGTCTGGAGACTGGCTAGGCCACTCCAGGACCTTAATGTGCTTCTTCTTGAGCCACTCCTTTGTGGACTTGGCCGTGTGTTTTGGGTCATTGTCATGCTGGAATACCCATTCACGACCCATTTTCAATGCCCTGGCTGTGGGAAGGAGGTTCTCACCCAAGATTTGACGGTACATGGCCCTGTCCATCGTCCCTTTGATGCGGTGTTGTCCAGTGCCCTTAGCAGAAAAACACCCCCAAAGCATAATGTTTCCACCTCCATGTTTGACTGTGGGGATGGTGTTCTTGGGGTCATAGGCAGCATTCCTCCTCCTCCAAACATGGCGAGTTGAGTTGATGCTAAAGAGCTCTATTTTGGTTTAATCTGACCACAACACTTTCACCCAGTTCTCCTCTGAATCATTCAGATGTTCATTGGCAAACTTCAGACGGGCCTGTATATGTGCTTTCTTGAGCAGGGGGACCTTGCGGGCACTGCAGGATTTCAGTCCTTCACGGCATAGTGTGTTACCAATTGTTTTCTTGGTGACTATGGTCCCAGCTGCCTTGAGATCATTGACAAGATCCTCCCGTGTAGTTCTGGGCTGATTCCTCACTGTTCTCATGATCATTGCAACTCCACGAGGTGAGATCTTGCATGGAGCCCCAGGCCGAGGGAGATTGACAGTTATTTTGTGTTTCTTCCATTTGCGAATAATCGCACCAACTGTTGTCACCTTCTCACCAAGCTGCTTGGCGATGGTCTTGTAGCCCATTCCAGCCTTGTTTAGGTCTACAATCTTGTCCATGACATCCTTGGAGAGCTCTTTGGTCTTGGCCATGGTGGAGAGTTTGGAATCTGATTGATTGATTGCTTCTGTGGACAGGTGTCTTTTATACAGGTAACAAACTGAGATTAGGATCACTCCCTTTAAGAGTGTGCTCCTAATCTCAGCTCGTTACCTGTATAAAAGACACCTGGGAGCCAGAAATCTTTCTGATTGAGAGGGAGTCAAATACTTATTTCCCTGATTAAAATGCTAATCAATTTATAACATTTTTGACATGCGTTTTTCTGGATTTTTTTGTTGTTATTCTGTCTCTCACTGTTCAAATAAACCTACCATTAAAATTATAGACTGATCATTTCTTTGTCAGTGGGCAAACGTACAAAATCAGCAGGGGATCAAATACTTTTTTCCCTCACTGTATTTGCGAGAAAAAAACAACATATGGGGGATTGGAAGTGATGCAGACAATTACATTGATGGAAGTTACAATCTATATACAATATTAAAGCTGATCTACCCCCTAAAAAAAGAAATAATAATAGAGTTAGCCTAAAGACAAGATTAAATGGACAGTAGTCTGATGGGTGAGAATAGGATCAATTGTTAAATTGTATATGAAGAATCTGATGAACAGCGCAGTTTGGAATTGACACAAAGGCAGGAAAATGGAACGGAGTGCCAAAAAGTGACTTTTGCTAATTGTCCTACAGAGTAACAAGCAAGTAAGACGTTTTAATGTCAATATAGTATCAGAAAGAGCAGAATCTGCAATTCTTTAAAATGACCCCTTGAACTTTTTTTGTGGCATAATTAGTGCTGTTACATGTGCTCCCTGCGTGCACTTGCAACACTCAAATCACATAAATATATTTATATTTTACCCCCCTTTTTCGATCTTGTCTCATCGCTACAACTCCCCAACGGGCTCGGGAGAGGTGAAGGTGGAGTCATGCGTCCTCCAAAACATGACTCACCTAACCGCGCTCCTTAACACCCACCAGCTTAACGCGGAAGCCAGCCGCACCAATGTGTCGGAGGAAACACCGTTCAACTGGCGACAGCCTGCAGGCACCCAGCTTGCCACAAGGAGTCGCTAGGGCGCGATGAGCCAAGTAAAGCCCCGCCAGCCAAGCCCTCCCCTAGCCCGGATGACACTGGGCCAATTGTGCGCTGTCCTATGGGACTCCTGGTCACGGCCGGTTGTGGCACAGTCCGGGAATGAACCCAGGTCTGTAGTAACGCCTCTAGCACTGCGATGCAGTGCCTTAGACCGCTGCGCCACTCGGGAGGCCCCACAGAAATATATTTCAATTAAAAATATTCCATTATGATTTTTTGAAATGAATTTTCTTAAATTCATTCCTTAAGACCTGCCCTTAACAAATTGATAATGAATGATCTTTGTGGTGGTGTTTATTTAATGGATTTTAACACTTGAATTGTGGTGTTTTAGTGGTTCTTCTTTTGTACATATAAACTACAGTTACATAAACTAATGAAAATACTATTGTGTTATTTGAAATACATTTCCTTTCGTATTTTAATGTTACCTAAGACCTTCATAAACACAACCAAATGATTATTCTTCCAATAGCATATATGAAATGTATTTATTAGATTGTTAGAATGTTGACTTTCAAAAGACACGTCATTGGCCTGATGGAAGATCCAACAAATCCAGGCTTTTCTAGGGTTAATCACTGGCACGGAGGCCAATGAAAGTAGATCAGGTTTGCATTAGGTTACACGCTGCATATTAAACACCATCAAAGGAAACTTAAATTATAGCCTAACGGTATGCTAATACACATAATAACAGGCCATAGCCTATATAGACCAGAACAGTGGTCACCAGCCTTTTCTTAGTAGAGATCACTTTATGAGTTAAAATGCAAGCCAAGTGCAATTCTCTGCTGGGCGCGTGAGATCAAGTGCGCCTACAATGTATTGTATGATATCAATTAAATGATCAATAGCCTATAGGGCCTAACTATAGTTCATGAGCGGAGAAGCACAGGTCAAAGTTATATTTCCAATTAAATCCCCCAAAACGATAGGCTATTTACATTGACTGAACATAAATATTGTTTCATGCATTTGCCTATTTTCATATATAATAAGAGAGGTCTGATTTTCTCCATGTAGGCCTACCACTTATTATAAATAACCTAGAGTCCCTTATATATCTAAACTTGAGTCTCAAGCTAGATGTTATGATGAGTTTCTGGTATTGAGAAGTTCAGAATATGTTACACAGATGGAGATTTGATTCAGTCATTATTTAATGGTTACAATATTGGATTCAATGACAGGCCGTACGGACGTAGCCTCCTGCCATATGAATGACTTCCTTACAAAATCTCTCAGTTTATATAATGCTCTCCCGATCTACTTCTGTCCAACATCTGCCAACCATCATTGAGTGTCACTCATCTACCACAATAGCATCACCCTACATGGTATAGTGTGGCACCCTAGCCAGGCCATTCCATCACGTACACCTTCTAAGATTAGCCCAAATGGCCCCCAATCTATCTTGGCCCGCAGACCTTCTGTTACTCACTCGTGACATCAATAACACATGGCGTGTCCTTGTCCTCTGTCACTCACATACAGCTTATGATTTTACATACATTAATAAATCCTTTATCAAAACTCGTTATATCACTAGACTATATGATAACACTGGTAATAGGTCAGTTGTTGTATCTAATTACTTGTGAGGCACATCGGAGCATAATTTGAAATAACTAGTTTTTTATTTCATGTGTCAGTGGAGGGAGTCGAAGTGGAGAAGCGTGTTTCATGATTTCTACAAGTGTTGAATAGAAACAGTGTTGTAGTGCTGATCATTGTCCCTGAATGTACCGAAACGGTACGCATGCACACACACACACACACACACACACACAAATAAACACACACACACATAAACACACACACACTCATCCATTTGATGGATAAAAAGATGAAAAGGAGAGAAAAAAAGAATACAACATTATAGTTCTAGGAAGAAGAGGCTCCGGGGAGAGAGGGGAGGAGATAAGGAAACTGCCATCCCTAGATGCTTGTCCGATGTGATTATGATAACGAAAAAGTGAAAACGCAGCCTGGAGGAAGGAGAGAGGTGGATGGGTAATGTGACTCTAAGGCATTCTGTGTTTGGGGTGCCAGGGGGTGGTGTGTGTCAGTAACACTAAGAGGTGAACAGTAGTGTAATGTGTGTGTGTCACCTCAATCAAATTAATTTATAAAGCCCTTTTTACATTTAGCAGACGCTCTTATCCAGAGCAACTTACAGTTAGTGAGTGCATACATTTTTTCATACTGGCCCCCCATGGGAATCAAACCCACAACCCTGGCGTTGCAAGCGCCATGCTCTACCAACTGAGCTACACGGGATGTCACAAAGTGCTATACAGAAAACCCAGCCTAAAACCCCAAACAGCAAGCAATGCAGATGTAGAAGCACGGTGGCTAGGAAAAAAAACCTAGAAAGGCAGAAACCTAGGAGGAAACCTAGAGAGGAACCAGGGTCTGAGGGGTGGCCAGTCCCCTTCTGGCTGTGCTGGGTGGAGATTATAATAGCACATGGCCATTAAGACAAGATTTTTCACTAAGATGTTCAAACATTCATAGATGACCAGCAGGGTCAAATAATAATCACAGTGGTTGTAGAGGTTGCAACAGGTCAGTACATCAGGAGTAAATGTCACTTGGCTTTTCATAGCCGGGCATTTAGAGGTTGAAATAGCAGGTGCGGTAGAGAGAAAGAGTTGAAAACAGCAGGCCTGGGACAAGGTAGCACGTCCGGTGAACAGGTCAGTGTTCCATAGCCGCAGGCAGAAGAGTTGAAACTGGAGCAGCAGCACGACCAGGTGGACTGGGGACAGCAAGGAGTCATCAGGCCAGGTAGTCCTGAGGCATGGTCCTAGGGCTCAGGTCCTCCGTGAGGGGAGGTAGAGAGGGAGAGAGAGAGTATTAGAGGGAGCATACTCATATTCACACAGGACACCGCATAAGACAGGAGAATAAGACCAGATATAACAGACTGACCCTAGCCCCCCGGCACATAGACTATTGCAATATAGAAACTGGAGGCTGAGACAGGAGGGGTCGGGAGACACTGTGGCCCTGTCCGACGATACCCCCGGACAGGGCCAAACAGGCAGGATATAACCCCACCCACTTTGCCAAAGCACAGCCCCCACACCACCAGCGGGATATCAACAGACCACCAACCTACTACCCTGAGACAAGGCTGAGTATAGCCCACGAAGATGTCCTCCACTGCACGAGCCCGAGGGGGCGACAAACCGGACAGGAAGATCATGTCAGTGACTCAACCCACTCAAGTGACGCACCCCTCCTAGGGACGGCATGGAAAGCACCAGTAAGCCAGTGACTCAGCCTCTGTAATAGGGTCAGAGGCAGAGAATCCCAATGGAGAGACAGGAACCGGCCAGGCAGAGACAGCAAGAGCGGTTTGTTGCTCCATTTCCTTTCCGTTCACCTTCGCACCCCTGGGCGGGTAGAGACCGACCGATATGGGATTTTTGTGTCCTATACTGATACTGATTTTAGGGAGGCAAAAGTCACAGATTACCGATATATCTGCCAATATATGGTTTTTTAGAGGTGGACTGAAAAACAGACCTTTTTTTCCACACATTGTGCTCCAAAGGATTAACATTATTTAAGAAAATGATATTTGTGGTTGACATGATGAACACCAAAAAGCTAATATATCCTCTATAAATAAGAAAGTAAATACAAAACACTTGTTCAGTTTACCTTCTTAGGTACAACTTAAAGGTTTGTCTATCTATGGCGGTGGATAAGAATGCAGAAGTGTTTGTGCTGAAACACCACAAGCACACTAATAAACAAGAAGGACTGAATGAATTCAACTCTCTCAAAGTAAATCTGAAACTGCACTTTTCACAAACTATGCAGTGAAATCCTATAACATGCAGTTCATGTCACCACTTTGTATTGAGTAGATTCACTACAGTGCTTTACAACAGTCAAAGGTCATGGAAAGATACTTTTGAGGAGATGGGAAACTCCATTGGAATCGTATTAACGCCAATTGTGTATGTTTCCCTTGCGTCGTCAATGGACCGCACGGTGCATTTTGGGCGATTCTGAGACAAGGTGAGCTCTCCTTCAAAGAGTGTATGGGAGTCAATTGGGCGCTAGCTCAAAAACCCAACATTAGCACGAATGTTCGTCAACAAGAAGTACAACTGTACAAATATTTTTCGAGATGTGAGATAATTAACTTGTTCTCTGTAATATCGTATAGCTTTGGAATTGTGACAGGCAGGTTTCTCGACTCATACCCTGACTTTGAGAAGGGATTGCGTGACGCAGCATGACAACGTTTAGTCTGCTGTGTGAGGCGTTATACGGTCATTGCCCACTGGGATTCCTATCTCCTCTTTTCTCTATCTCTTGTTATCACAATGTACTGTCTGTTGTTATGACAAGCACACGCTAGCTGTTCAATACCAAAATGTTTTCTTACTAAAACCATTATGTAAATTACACTGTATATTTCAAATGTAAATGGCATTTGCTGATGACTGAAAATGCAAGAAAATGCTTGCCGCACTGGTTTTAGTCACACGTTATAATTTTGCTAGCTAGTTAGATAACAATCTTATCTCATCATGAATGAAGCACTTGACCTGAATGATAGATCTGCGCCAACTAACGTAACTAAACAAACATAATAGGCCCAGACAGTAAGTGTTATTTTTGTAGCACAGATTGCTTGCTAGCTAGCTAGCTAGCTAGGCTAACTACCTTGCTGGGTAGATAGAGCCTAATTCCATTGCTGGTTAGCTAGCCAGCTAACGTTAACCAAGTGAGCATGTGATGTGGACAGGGCTGCTTGCTTGGTGAAGTTTACTTTTGATGATTTACTTATTCAAATACGCTGTCGATGGCTATGGCGAGCTACTCACCGTCAAACAACCATGCCCACTCTCTGATTCTCACGTTATGACTTACGGGGCTGAATGATGTTGAATGAGCAGCTCGTAGAGCGCCTTCTTCATTTATAAAAATGACCACAAATGAGCACATGTATTTGTTCATTCTGTGTATATAATATCAGTGCTTTATCAGTGGAATAAAGAGAAGAGGAGGTAGGAGAGAGGGGAGGTGAGGAGGGGGTTTAGAGGGGGAGGGAGGTGAGAAGGAGGGGAGAGGGGGAGGAGGTAGGTGCGAAGGGAGGATTAGAAGCCCTGTTGCGTTTCCTCTGTTTCTCTGTCTCAGTCTCATTTTATTGTTTCTCTGGCTCTGGGAACCTGTTTTGGTGTCACATTGCTGCTGAGGACTACTGGCAGGTCACGCCACTTTGAACAATGGAGAGAGAGAGACAGAAGGAGGGAGAGAGAGAGAGAGAGGGATGGAGGGAAAGTAAAAGAGAGAGAGAGAAAGAAACAGAAAGAGAGCAAGAGAGAGAGAATGAAGAGGAAGAGAGCAGTAAAAGACAGAGTTAGAGATGTAAATTCCGTGGGAGTCATCAGTGTGTCAGTGATGGAGCATGCCTGAAGAACCCCAGAGGCAGTCTCCCATGTGCCTGTCTATATCAGCATTATCATATCAGTGTGTCAGACAGCCGTCACTGTAAAACAGCCCACGTTAATCTTTAACAGCATACAGGCCTTTCATGTTGACATCGCCTTCCTTCCCGTCTGCTCTCATGTCTTTAATATTGCAGATAGATTTTGGCTTAGTGAACATATATATATAGTGAACAAAAATATAAACGCAACATGCAACAATTTCAAAGATTTTACTGAGTTACAGTTCATATAAGGAAATCAGTCAATTGAAATAAATTAATTAGGCCCTAATCTATGGATTTCACATGACTGGGCTGGGCAGGGGTGCAGCCATCGGTGGGCCTTGGAGGGCATAGGCCCACCCACTTGGCAGCCAGGCCCACCCACTGGGGAGCCAGGCCCAGCCAATCAGAATTAGTTTTTCTCCACAAAATGGCTTTATCACAGACAGAAATACTCCTCAGCACACAAAATCTGAGAGAAATAAGGTTTTCGTGAGTATGGAATATTTCTGAGATCTTTTATTTCAGCTCATGAAACATGGGACCAACACTTTACATGTTGCATTTATATTTTTGTTCAGTATATTTTTTTAAATATATTTTCCTTCTTTATTATTTTCCCCTAACCCTACCACACATTCCCTAATTGGAGTAAACTAATGGACAACAATACTTAGGCTTCCACTTCCAGCTTATACATACTACATAAGTTTCACGGACAGTATATTTTACATTAGTTATCTTTTGTTTGTTTTTAGTCTTCAGCCTTCAGCTACCCTCAACCCCTATCTCTGAAGACCATCCAGTTTTGATTTCTAGCTGCCAAATATTTTTCTACTGTGCTGTGATGTTCACAAAAGGTCATGGTGTGGTAGTGTTAAAACTAGATGACATGGTCATGGTGTGATAGTGTTATAACTAGATGACATGGTCATGGTGTGATAGTGTTATAACTACATGACATGGTCGTGGTGTGTTATAACTAGATGACATGGTCATGGTGTGATAGTGTTATAACTGCATGACATGGTCGTGGTGTGTTATAACTAGATGACATGGTCATGGTGTGATAGTGTTATAACTAGATGACATGGTCATGGTGTGATAGTGTTATAACTGCATGACATGGTCGTGGTGTGTTATAACTAGATGACATGGTCATGGTGTGATAGTGTTATAACTGCATGACATGGTCGTGGTGTGTTATAACTAGATGACATGGTCATGGTGTGATAGTGTTATAACTGCATGACATGGTCGTGGTGTGTTATAACTAGATGACATGGTCGTGGTGTGGTAGTGTTATAACTGCATGACATGGTCGTGGTGTGTTATAACTAGATGACATGGTCATGGTGTGGTAGTGTTATAACTAGATGACATGGTCGTGGTGTGGTAGTGTTATAACTACATGACATGGTCGTGTGGTTGTAGTGTTATAACTACATGACATGGTCATGGTGTGTTATAACTACATGACATGGTCGTGGTGTGGTAGTGTTATAACTACATGACATGGTCGTGGTGTGGTAGTGTTATAACTACATGACATGGTCGTGGTGTGGTAGTGTTATAACTACATGACATGGTCGTGGTGTGGTAGTGTTATAACTACATGACATGGTCGTGGTGTGATAGTGTTATAACTACATGACATGGTCGTGGTGTGGTAGTGTTATAACTACATGACATGGTCATGGTGTGTTATAACTACATGACATGGTCATGGTGTGTTATAACTACATGACATGGTCGTGGTGTGGTAGTGTTATAACTACATGACATGGTCGTGGTGTGGTAGTGTTATAACTACATGACATGGTCATGGTGTGGTAGTGTTATAACTACATGACATGGTCGTGGTGTGGTAGTGTTATAACTACATGACATGGTCGTGGTGTGATAGTGTTATAACTACATGACATGGTCATGGTGTGGTAGTGTTATAACTACATGACATGGTCGTGGTGTGGTAGTGTTATAACTACATGACATGGTCGTGGTGTGATAGTGTTATAACTACATGACATGGTCGTTGTGTGGTAGTGTTATAACTACATGACATGGTCGTGGTGTGGTAGTGTTATAACTACATGACATGGTCGTGGTGTGGTAGTGTTATAACTACATGACATGGTCGTGGTGCGGTAGTGTTATGGTCATGGTGTGGTAGTGTTATGGTCATGGTGTGGTAGTGTTATGGTCATGGTGTGGTAGGGTTATGGTCGTGGTGTGGTAGTGTTATGGTCGTGGTGTGGTAGTGTTATGGTCGTGGTGCGGTAGTGTTATGGTTGTGGTGTGGTAGTGTTATGGTCGTGGTGCGGTAGTGTTATGGTCGTGGTGTGGTAGTGTTATGGTCATGGTGTGGTAGTGTTATGGTCGTGGTGTGGTAGTGTTATGGTCGTGGTGTGGTAGTGTTATGGTCGTGGTGCGGTAGTGTTATGGTCGTGGTGTGGTAGTGTTATGGTCGTGGTGTGGTAGTGTTATGGTCGTGGTGCGGTAGTGTTATGGTCGTGGTGCGGTAGTGTTATGGTCATGGTGTGGTAGTGTTATGGTCATGGTGTGGTAGTGTTATGGTCGTGGTGCGGTAGTGTTATGGTCGTGGTGTGGTAGTGTTATGGTCGTGGTGCGGTAGTGTTATGGTCGTGGTGCGGTAGTGTTATGGTCGTGGTGTGGTAGTGTTATGGTCGTGGTGTGGTAGTGTTATGGTCGTGGTGCGGTAGTGTTATGGTCGTGGTGTGGTAGTGTTATGGTCATGGTGTGGTAGTGTTATGGTCGTGGTGCGGTAGTGTTATGGTCGTGGTGTGGTAGTGTTATGGTCGTGGTGTGGTAGTGTTATGGTCATGGTGTGGTAGTGTTATGGTCATGGTGTGGTAGTGTTATGGTCATGGTGTGGTAGTGTTATGGTCGTGGTGCGGTAGGGTTATGGTCGTGGTGTGTTATAACTACATGACATGGTCGTGGTGTGGTAGTGTTATAACTACATGACATGGTCGTGGTCGGGTAGAGCAGCAGATACTGTATATTGTGTAGCTGACATTGTAGCTGGCTTGCTGGAGGCTAGGTGTGTTGGGTGATAGGATGAGATGAGGACAATCAGGTTGATGAGACTGCTGCTGAGAGCACAGGCTACCTGACTACCTTACATGGCCTAAAATTAACACCCGCCAACTGCGGGTAGATTTTGGCATTGGAGGGTAAGATGTCTATTTCACCAGCCACGTTGGCGGGTGGTCAAGGCTCCACAGTGCAAGCATTTCACTTGCAGTCAAGAAGTCAAGTGTGAGCACATTTATAGCTAAATGAATGCAGCAGTAGCTTTTTTCAAAGTGTGTCTGTCGTTTTGTTTCATAGCTGGAAACTAATCACACAAAGACCTACGAATCCTATAATATATATCCCACCTTGCGCAACGCACAGCAACACTGCCTGGCTGGGGAGCTGTGCGCACTGTGATTGAAGATTCATTATTAGAAGAGCTGTGCACAGGCATAAAAGTTGCTCTAATTTACTTGAAAATACTGAAAGTGAGAATGTCTGGGAGCAGGGAGTTGCACTGCTCTTCTCTCTCTCTCTCGCTCTCTCTCTCTCTCTCTCTCTCTCTCTCTCTCTCTCTCTCTCTCTCTCTTTCTCTTTCTCTCTCTCTCTCTCTCTCTCTCTCTCTCTCTCTCTCTCTCTCTTTCTCTCTCTCTCTCTGTCTCTCAGCCAATGACCATTTCCTCCTTATTCCTACTGTGTTCTTTCTTCTCTTCTTTCTTTCTTCCTCCAGATAGTGAGGCTTCTCAGTTCTCTCAGAGGGTCTCTGGCTGCTGAAAGAACGTCCACCCTGCCATCCTCTTTCCTCCATCCTCTATATTCCTCAACCTTAATGAACATTTGCACGCACAATTAGACCTGTAGCGCACGTCTGGGCATATAAAAATAAGAAAAACACAATAAAGTAAGTAAGCATACGATGTACAGGGTCAGTTCCAGTACCATATTTACAATGTGCAGGGATACTGGATCGATAGAGGTAGATACAGTATGTATAGAGGTAAGGTGACTAGGCATCAGGATATATGATAAACAGAGTAGCAGTAGCATATTTGATGGTTGTATGTGGGTGGGTGTGTGTAGAGTCAGTATAAATGTATGTGCATATTATGTGTGTGTGAGCAAATTATGGATTGAGTGTTTGTATGTGTGTTTGAGTATCAGTGTGTGTTGGGCCCTGTGAGTGTGCACAAAAATAAGAATACAATACAAAGGTCAACTCAGATAGTCTGTGTAGCCATTTTGTTATCTATTTAGTTAGCTGTTTAGCAGTCTTATGGTATGGGGATAGAAGCTGTTCAGGAGCCTGTTGGTATCAGACTTGATGCACCGGTACCGCATGCCGTGCGGAAGCAGAGAGAACAGTCTATGGCCTGGGTGCTATTGCCATACCAAGCAGTGATGCAGCCAGTCAAGATGCTCTCAATGTACAGCTGTATAACTTTTTGAGGATTTGAGTGCCCATGCCAAACCTTTTCAACCTCCTGAGGCCCGCCTTCTTCACGACTGTGCGCGTGTGGACCATTTTAAGTTCTTAGTGATTTGGACACCGAGGACCTTGAAGCTCTCCATCTGCTCCACTGCAGCCCTGTAGATGTGGATGTGGGCGTGCCCCCCCCCCCCATTTCCTGTAGTCCACGATCAGCTCCTTGGTCTTACTGACATTGAGGGAGAGGTTGTTGTTTTGGCCCTACACTGACAGGTCACTGACCTCCTCCCTGTAGACTGTCTCATTGTCACCGAGTAATGTAGTGGTAGGCCAAAGCTAGAGCAGGCTAAAATGGCAGTGGCTATATAGTGTAGCATATAGCATGTGGGGTATACATCAAACAGTAGATAAAACGAATAAAGCTAGTAGGAAAACAAGCCAGCAGTATAAACTCAATAGCTGCCCTTAATTTGCAAATAAAACAACTGCTCGAAAGGTGCAAACAATGACGTGTCAATTAACAACTACATGTAGCATCAAGAACTTGGACTATTAGCATTAGGATACATTTGCACCATATTTGCAAATATGCACATATCTGAGCATAGATTTGCACCATATTCATTAATAGGCTATACAAGGCATGGAAAGGCAAACATCATCATCTCTGCTATTTCTGTTTACTCCAATCGCAACACATGTTTTCTGTATAGATGCCAATCTTTGCTAAAAATGTATTTTATTTATTTAACAAAAAATAAAAGTTGCACCCCCTCAATACCCTTGAGAGTTTTAATCTATATTTTTTGTAGCTGTCTATTTACCACCACAAACTGATGCAGGCACTAAGACCGCACTCAACGAGCTGTATAAGGCCATAAGCAAACAAGAGAATGCTCACCCAGAAGCGGCTCTCCTAGTGGCCGGGGACTTTAATGCACGAAAACTAAAATCCATTTTACCTAATTTCTACCAGCATGTCACATGTGCAACCAGAGGAAAAACAACTCTAGACCACCTTTACTCCACACACAAAGACGCGTACAAATCTCTCCCTCGTCCTCCATTTGGCAAATCTGACCATAATTCTATCCTCCTAATTTTTGTTTACAAGACATAACTCAAGCAGGAAGTACCAGTGACGGAAGTGGTCAGATGACGCGGATGCTAAGCTACAGGACTGTTTTGCGCTCCTTAACAGCTTCTACCCCCAAGCCATAAGACTGCTAAACAGTTAATAAAATGGCTACCCGGACTATTTGCATTGACCCCCTTTTTTTATGCTGCTGCTACTCGCAGTTATTATCTATGCAAGTCACTTTACCCCTGCCTACATGTACGTATGACCCCAATTACCTTGACTAACCTGTAACCCTGCACATTGACTTGGTACCGGAACCCCCTGTATATAGCCTCGTTATTGTTATTTAATTGTGTTCCTTTATTTTATTATTATTATTATTATTATTATTATTATTATTATTATTATTATTATTATTTTGTGCAAATATTTTCTTACCTACTTAAAAAAACTGCATTGTTGGTTAAGGGCTTGTAAGTAAGCATTTCACGGTAAGGTCTACACCTGTTGTATTCAGGGCATTCGACAAATACAATTTGATTTTATTAGATTTTAGGATTTGTGCTGTTTGTTATGGACGATGGATGCGATGGGTGCAGATTGGGTCATCAGCGGCGGTCTCTTGCAGTCCAGACCCAACGTGGTGTTAGTATTGGTCTGTGATCCACTGGTAGCCAAAGCGCTAGTTAGCTAGCTAGCTAAGCAATTTCGTTATTTCTTAGCTAGCTAGGCTACCAGTTAGCGTTACCCCCTATCAAGCCTAGATAGCTAGCTAGCCCTACAGGCTGCTTGCCAAATTAGCTAACGTTCTTGATTCTAGTTACTAAGATAAATAAAACATTTCAAATTAGTTACTCACTTAGCATTTACTTATTTTAAGTATTTTCTGAACAGCTTCTTATTTCTTTGTTTCTCCAGTTGTCAATTCGACCACACACCGTTTACACACTAATTTGTGGCACCCAAATTCAAAATTGCCAGTTGGAACTCCACAACAGAAAATACGTGATTCTTGTTGCTAGGCTACCAGTTACAGTGCTTTTAGCTTGTGGTTTGTGTGCACCTTTATCCAGAGGGAATACAACAATTATAGCTAGTGTCTGAAATAATTATATGGATTTAATATTTTTGAAATTATTGAGAATGTCCTCAAAACTCAAATAAGCATCAGAAATTGTCCTTATTTAGCATATCAAAATGCATATCAAGATCCTCATATGGACCTCAGTCAAGAGCATATGCGTTGTATGTGCTGAGAAAAATTACTCTCCTATATCAGGATATCTAATGAGTCAATATCCGGCCATACCATGTATGATATCCGGAGGGAATCCAAAAATGATTTGTGCATGAAAGAAAAATATGGATTTAATCAGAAACCGTCCTTATTTTCAGCATATCGAAAAGCATATCATAATTTGGATATGGACCTCAGCCAAGAGAAGCATATCTGGAATCAATATAGCTTCATATCTTGAGTGTGCTGAGAAAACACAGACATGCAATGTATACATTCAGTATTTGTCAACATGAAGAGAGAAAATAGGATATTGAATGAGTCCATAGGAAATGTCCATGTGTGATATTCAGAGTAATCCCAATATCATATATGTCTAAAAGACACATCTGGATTCAAAATTTGTCAGGATATGGTGCATATCCACAAAACTCAAACCACATATCACTATTTCTAAAACAAGCCATAGAAAGTTGGTTGCAATTTCAATTTAATCCTCCAGAAACGACAGAACAAATAATGCAACAAATATTGTGGTTAAACTCAAATATACTAATTGACAAAAAACCTTTTTTGTTCGTAAATTATATCATCGGTAGGACTGGTGGAGTTATGTCGCACATGCAGCTAACAAAAACATATTGAAATGTCTACTCTACCCAAAATTACAACCAAATAATTGCAGCCTTACCGCAAAAATGGAAGAGGAAAGTGGAAGGGGGAGAAAGTAAGGCAAGAAGGTTTGCTGTGTCTGTCAGCGTAGTGTCCAGAGCATGGAGGCGCTACCAGGAGACAGGCCAGTACATCAGGAGACGTGGAGGAGGCCGTAGGAGGGCAACAACCCAGCAGCAGGACTGCTACCTCCGTCTTTGTGCAAGGAGGAGCAGGAGGAGCACTGCCAGAGCCCTGCAAAATGACCTCCAGCAGGCCACAAATGTGCATGTGTCTGCTCAAACGGTCAGAAACAGACTCCATGAGGGTGGTATGAGGGCCCCACATCCACAGGTGGGGGTTGTGCTTACAGCCCAACACCGTGCAGGACGTTTGGCATTTGCCAGAGAACACCAAGATTGGCAAATTCACCACTGGCGCCCTGTGCTCTTCACAGATGAAAGCAAGTTCACACTGAGCACATGTGACAGACGTGACAGAGTCTGGAGACGCCGTGGAGAACGTTCTGCTGCCTGCAACATCCTCCAGCATGACCGGTTTGGCGGTGGGTCAGTCATGGTGTGGGGTGGCATTTCTTCGGGGGGCCGCACAGCCCTCCATGTGCTCGCCAGAGGTAGCCTGACTGCCATTAGGTACCGAGATGAGATCCTCAGACCCCTTGTGAGACCATATGCTGGTGCGGTTGTCCCTGGGTTCCTCCTAATGCAAGACAATGCTAGACCTCATGTGGCTGGAGTGTGTCAGCAGTTCCTGCAAGAGGAAGGCATTGATGCTATGGACTGGCCCGCCCGTTCCCCAGACCTGAATCCAATTGAGCACATCTGGGACCTCATGTCTCGCTCCATCCACCAACGCCACGTTGCACCAGAGACTGTCCAGGAGTTGGCGGATGCTTTAGTCCAGGTTTGGGAGGAGATCCCTCAGGAGACCATCCGCCACCTCATCAGGAGCATGCCCAGGCGTTGTAGGGAGGTCATACAGGCACGTGGAGGCCACACACACTACTGAGCCTCATTTTGACTTGTTTTAAGGACATTACATCAAAGTGTGGTTTTCCACTTTAATTTTGAGGGTGACTCCAAATCCAGACCTCCATGGGTTGATAAATTTGATTTCCATTGATAATTTTTGTGTGATTTTGTTGTCAGCACATTCAACTATGTAAAGAAAAAAGTATTTAATAAGATTATTTCATTCATTCAGATCTAGGATGTGTTATTTTAGTGTTCCCTTTATTTTTTTGAGCAGTGTATATTTTTTAAGGGTATGTATGTATATGTACAGTGGGGAGAACAAGTATTTGATACACTGCCGATTTTGCAGGTTTTCCTACTTACAAAGCATGTAGAGGTCTGTCATTTTTATCATAGGTACACTTCAACTGTGAGAGACGGAATCTAAAACAAAAATCCAGAAAATCACATTGTATGATTTTTAAGTAATTCATTTGCATTTTATTGCATGACATAAGTATTTGATCACCTACCAACCAGTAAGAATTCCGGCTCTCACAGACCTGTTAGTTTTTCTTTAAGAAGCCCTCCTGTTCTCCACTCATTACCTGTATTAACTGCACCTGTTTGAACTCGTTACCTGTATAAAATACACCTGTCCACACACTCAATCAAACAGACTCCAACCTCTCCACAATGGCCAAGACCAGAGAGCTGTGTAAGGACATCAGGCATAAAATTGTAGACCTGCACAAGGCTGGGATGGGCTACAGGACAATAGGCAAGCAGCTTGGTGAGAAGGCAACAACAGTTGGCGCAATTATTAGAAAATGGAAGAAGTTCAAGATGACGGTCAATCACCCTCGGTCTGGGGCTCCATGCAAGATCTCACCTCGTGGGGCATCAATGATCATGAGGAAGGTGAGGGATCAGCCCAGAACTACATGGCAGGACCTGGTCAATGACCTGAAGAGAGCTGGGACCACAGTCTCAAAGAAAACCATTAGTAACACACTACGCCGTCATGGATTAAAATCCTGCAGCACACGCAAGGTCCCCCTGCTCAAGCCAGCGCATGTCCAGGCCCGTCTGAAGTTTGCCAATGACCATCTGGATGATCCAGAGGAGGAATGGGAGAAAGTCATGTGGTCTGATGAGACAAAAATAGAGCTTTTTGGTCTAAACTCCACTCGCCGTGTTTGGCGTAAGAAGAAGGATGAGTACAACCCCAAGAACACCATCCCAACCGTGAAGCATGGAGGTGGAAACATCATTCTTTCGGGATGCTTTTCTGTAAAGGGGACAGGACAACTGCACCGTATTGAGGGGAGGATGGATGGGGCCATGTATCGTGAGATCTTGGCCAACAACCTCCTTCCCTCAGTAAGCGCATTAAAGATGGGTCGTGGCTGGGTCTTCCAGCATGACAATGACCCGAAACACACAGCCAGGGAAACGAAGGAGTGGCTCCGTAAGAAGCATCTCAAGGTCCTGGAGTGGCCTAGCCAGTATCCAGACCTGAACCCAATAGAAAATCTTTGGAGGGAGCTGGAAGTCCGTATTGCCCAGCGACAGCCCCGAAACCTGAAGGATCTGGAGAAGGTCTGTATGGAGGAGTGGGCCAAAATCCCTGCTGCAGTGTGTGCAAACCTGGTCAAGACCTACAGGAAACGTATGATCTCTGTAATTGCAAACAAAGGTTTCTGTACCAAATATCAAGTTCTGCTTTTCTGATGTATCAAATACTTATGTCATGCAATAAAATGCAAATTAACTACTTAAATATCATACAATGTGATTTTCTGGATTTTTGTTTTAGATTCCGTCTCTCACAGTTGAAGTGTACCTATGATAAAAATTACAGACCTCTACATGCTTTGTAAGTAGGAAAACCTGCAAAATCGGCAGTGTATCAAATACTTGTTCTCCCCACTGTATGTATGTATGTATGTATGTATGTATGTATGTATATATGTATGTATGTGTGTATGTATGTGTGTGTGTATGTGTGTATATGTGTATATATATATATATATGTATATATATGGGGGATTGGAAGTGATGCAGACAATTACATTGATGGAAGTTACAATCTATCTGCAATATTAAGCTGATCTACCCCCCAAAAAATAAAAAAATAAAAAATAACAAAAACTATGCATTGGAAATGGTCTGTTTTCTCTAGAATATCAAAGACGTGTCATGTAAAGATATTCCCTGATATGGCTCTTTTCAGACTGCATGCAGAGACATAAAAACGGTATCCATCTGACTCTGGGGAAGTAGATAAAGGGCTTCATTGCCAAAATCCCGAAATATCCCTTTAAGTCTACTTATCTCACGTCTGATTCGGGCCCCATGTGATCAGTGTAACATGGGTGGTTCAGCACAACAGCTTACTCCTGAAGACTGACTGTGGACTAAGGCAGTGTTTTGACAAGGGTTCACATCCACCTTCTCACATGAATACCAGTGATCAGAGTGTGAATTATACCGTGACAATAATTGTTTTAATGTCCATGAACACAACCAGTCATGATATTTTCATCTGATTGTCAAACAAATCACTTTAAAAAGTAGGCTACCTGTGCATGTTCGTCTTCTCCAAAATAATTCCAGCATCCAAACTGCATGTAGCCTATACTCGCACCATTTGATGAATAGAAATATACATCTGTTACAAAACACCAAAAAGTTTGCCTAATGACATTCCGTTATTGCCATTGATTATGCCTACATTAATTGATACGTATTGCTGACAAATTTACCTTTTTTGTAGCCTGAAAAGTCAGGATACCTGAAATAGGTCTGAAACTGTCCTGGGAAAAACAGGATGCTCACCCTAACACACACAGTCAACATACTAGACTAGGCTACAATGTGTATTACTATGAACTTCAAATAGGCCTACCGGTAGCCAGTGATGTAGTGGTAAAAAATAGGTGGGTAAACTATGATTGCGGGTTGCGGTAAAAAAAAGTTACGCTCCCTATACCTTCAATGCATTTTTCTGAAAAAGGTGGGTAAACGGCATTTAGGCTACTTGCGTTTACCCTCCGCTAGGCCTACACCACTACCCTCTCAGCCGAGGTCATTTTATTTTTATTTTACACACATGAACACATGCAGAAGAGGTAGCCTTCATTCAATATAATACATGATTGAATCAAAACATGTTTTACACCCTAGTTCATAAACTGTCCATAATTCATGAGTTAATGCTTGGAGTCTCTGCTGCAGAGGATACGTTCATTAGAGTTACCAGCCTCAGAAATTGCAGCCCAAATAAATGCTTCACAGAGTTCAAGTAAAAGACACATTTCAACATCAACTGTTCAGAGGAGACTGCGTGAAATCAGGTCTTCATGGTCAAATTGCTGCAAAGAAACCACTACTAAAGGACACCAATAATAAAAAGAGACTTGCTTGGGCCAAGAAACACGATCAATGGACATTAGACAGGTGGAAATCTGTCCTTTCGTCTGATGAGTCCAAATTTGAGATTTTTGGTTCCAACCGCTGTGTCTTTGTGAGACGCAGTGTAGGTGAACAGATTATCTCTGCATGTGAGGTTCCCACAGTGAAGCATGGAGGAGGAGGTGTGATGGTGTGGGGATGCTTTGCTGGTGACAGTGTCAGTGACTTATTTAGAATTCAAGGCACACTTAACCAGCATGGCTACCACAGCATTCTGCAGCGATACACCATCCCATCTGGTTTGCGCTTAGTGGGACTATCATTTGCTTTTCAACAGGACAATGACCCAACACACCTCCAGGCTGTGTAAGGGCTATTTGACCAAGAAGGAGAGTGATGGCGTGCTGCATCAGATGACCTGGCCTCCGCAATCACCCGACCTCAACCCAATTGAGATGGTTTGGGATGAGTCGGACCGCAGAGTGAAGGAAAAGCAGCCAACAAGTGCTCAGCATATGTGGGAACTCCTTGAAGACTGTTGGAAAAGCATTCCAGGTGAACTGGTTGAGAGAATGCCAAGCGTGTGCAAAGCTGTCATCAAGGCAAAGGGTGGCTACTTTGAAGAATCTGGGTCTTCTATTCCTGTGGCGGTCCTTATAGCCAGTTAAATCATAGTGCTTGATGTTTTTTGCGGCTGCACTTGATGAGACTTTCGAGGTTCTTGAGGTGTTCCGTGTTGGCTGACCTTCATGTCTTGAAGTGGTGATGGACTGTCGTTTCTCTTTGCTTGTTTGAGCTGTTCTTGCCGTGATGTGGACTTGGTCTTTTACCAGGTGGGGCTATCTTCTGTATACCCCCCCCCTACCTTGTCACAGCACAACTGATTGGCTCAAACACATTAAGAAGTCCTGTGTAGCTCAGTTGGTAGAGCATGGCGCTTGCAACGCCAGGGTTGTGGGTTCGATTCCCACGGGGGGCCAGTATGAAAAAATGTATGCACTCACTAACTGTAAGTCGCTCTGGATAAGAGCGTCTGCTAAATGACTAAAATGTAAATGAGTCTTCACAGATCGTGTGACATAAAACACTTTCTTTCCTTACATTAATGACATTTATGACAGAATTATTTGTCATGATTAAGCATATAACAATTGAAATAGAACATTGAACTTAAACCCTGTGCGAATCATGGATCTTGGAGAGCTCGGAAAATGCACTGTAAGTGTAACTATGCCTACGTAACATTGCATTATGTTTCGCCGTGAAAACAGTTTTCATGGGCACACAAATCCAAAATAATGTAGGCCTATGCCATTGCAAAATCGAATGCTTCTAACCAAACGTTAACCTCTTCTAACCGAAAGAGTCACCTTATAGGCCTACTGTCATTAATGTATAGCCTACTTGTTGGATGGATTGGATGCACGTTGGTGTCTAGCTGTAGATTAGTTGTCAAGGGATATTGTCGACCATCATCAGCTGATCCAGGAAAGAAAACAAATATTGATAGAAAATAATAAAGCTAAATAAATGGTCGACGACTTCTGACCAAGGAAACACCTGAAAAACAAAGCAAACAATGATAAATCAACGAATAAATCGAATGCATTGGAATAAAGGCTATTTTTATCAAGGACGCATGGCAAACAAATGGCGAAAATGAGGAAGTACAAAGGAAAATCTATGCGTAATGGAGCTCAGCTGAGGCCGAAATTCAGCACTACTGAGTGGACAGTGCTGCCACATAGAAATACATGGTTTAAACCATGACAGAGAGGTGGGGGTGGAAGCTTTTCTTTTCATATTTACCACTGTAAAACATATTTACCACTACATTTGAAAAAAATAAGAGAATGTTTAAATTAGCATTATTTAGAGACCCCCCAAAGTTAGACTTTTGTTACATTTAAGGGAGCTAACGTTTCATCCAGGGGAGCTGAATTCTGTTACCTGTAATTCGCACTTTGCCAGTGATGGAGGCTCACTTTATACACGTTACATCATGTGTACCTCTGCTATAACATACATAGCCCTAAACATTTTTTTGTTTAATATATAATAAAATATTTTGATTGTAACATTATTTATAATCTCACAAATTTGCCTGTCAACTGTAGCCTATAATTAGTGCCAAAGACTACCTTAGGAAAAGTATTCAATTCACAGTGTCTTCTTTAAAATAAAATATTGACTGAAAATTAAATCAATATTTATAATCAATCAATATTTGTGCTATAAATCATTTGCAATTTAAAAACATTTGATTATAATATAATATATGAGAGACACAGTCTGCCAAAACATTTTGTGTTTGCATGCTGCCTTTTACATGCATTGAAATCAGGCCTGGAATTTCATGATTTTAGGGGCAAGGCCATTTGGACATCAAGAGCTGCCCAATCTGCCAGGGCACCAAGGCCATCTGCTAGGACATCAAGGCCATTAACCAAAATAGCCATTTAAATTGATTGTCTATATAAGGTTCCACAGTTGACAGTGCATGTCAGAGCAAAACCCAAGCCATGAGGTCGAAGGAATTGTCCGTAGAGCTCCGAGACAGGATTGTGTCGGGCGGCCAGCTCTAGGAAGAAGCTTGGTGGTTGCAGACTTCTTCCATTTGAGAATGATGGAGGCCACTGTGTTCTTGGGGACCTTCAATGCTGCAGACATTTTTTGGTACCCTTCCCCAGATCTGGGCCTCAACACAATCCTGTCTCGGAGCTCTACGGATAATTCCTTCGACCTCATGGCTTGGTTTTTGCTCTGACATGCACTGTCAACTGTGGGACCTTATATAGACAGGTGTGTGCCTTTCCAAATCATGACCAATCAATTGAAATTACCACAGGTGGACTCCAATCAAGTTGTAGAAACATCTCAAGGATGATCAATGGACACAGGATGCACCTGAGCTCAATTTGGAGTCTCATAGTAAATGGTCTGAATACTTATGTAAATAAGGTATTTCTGTTTAAAATGTTTAATACATTTGCTAAAATGTGTAAAAAACGGTTTTCGCTTTGTCATTATGGGGTATTGTGTGTAGATTGCTGAGGAAAATGTTTTATTTAATCAATTTTAGAATAAGGCTGTAACGTAACAAAATGTCAAGGGGTCTGAATACTTTCCGAAGGCACTGTAAGTGTATGTAAATGTAAATAAATAATTAGCCTACATGTCAAGGTGTAGGGGATAGCCTATGTGTATTGGCTACAGCCTGTCATGTCCTTTTTTTTTTTTTTTTTTTTTTGTCAGCCAACCTGACTATGCAGACATGGTGTGGTGCATCCCATCTTGTTAGCCGAGATGATTTCTGGTCATCTCAGTCCCACTTTAAAATAATGCGGGTGTATGCTTTGTGCTTAAAGGAAAAGTCTCCCCGGAGTTATAGCCGTTATTAAAACACTGACATGTCCTTTTATATATGTGGGACTCTTCCCTCTCCCCGGAGACAATTTTATTTTCTTAAATAAACTGTCATGCTAGTGTCCTCATAGCGCTATGGGCCGGCGGTGATATGAAACATATATTCTGGACTGGTAATTGTATCTTTAGTGTACTTGAGTAGAACAAATGTGTTTCTCCCATGGCTGTGCTAATGTTATAAAGGGAAAAATTGGCAGTTCATCAGAGCTTCTGCTGAGACGGGGGACAGGGGGAGAGAGGAATGGAGAGATGGAGAGAGAGAGAGGCCTTGCTGCTTCCTTTCCTCTATACCTCCTTTACAGCATCAATATCCACTGTGTGACTCTATTCCATCTTTCTATATACAGAAGATTCCCCTCTCCTCCCCCTCTCTTTTTCCCTCCTCCCCTCTCTCTCTCTTCTCTATATTCCCGAACCTCTCTCTCCCTCCCTCTCACCTCTCTACCTCTCTCTTTGTGTATCTACAGTGGGGGAAAAAAGTATTTAGTCAGCCACCAATTGTGCATGTTCTCCCACTTAAAAAGATGAGAGAGGCCTGTAATTTTCATCATAGGTACACATCAACTATGACAGACAAAATGAGAAAGAAAAATCCAGAAAATCACATTGTAGGATTTTTTATGAATTTATTTGCAAATTATGGTGGAAAATAAGTATTTGGTCAATAACAAAAGTTTCTCAATACTTTGTTATATACCCTTTGTTGGCAATGACACAGGTCAAATGTTTTCTGTAAGTCTTCACAAGGTTTTCACACACTGTTGCTGGTATTTTGGCCCATTCCTCCATGCAGATCTCCTCTAGAGCAGTGATGTTTTGGGGCTGTCGCTGGGCAACACGGACTTTCAACTCCCTCCAAAGATTTTCTATGGGGTTGAGATCTGGAGACTGGCTAGGCCACTCCAGGACCTTGAAATGCTTCTTACGAAGCCACTCCTTCATTGCCCGGGCGGTGTGTTTGGGATCATTGTCATGCTGAAAGACCCAGCCACGTTTCATCTTCAATGCCCTTGCTGATGGAAGGAGGTTTTCACTCAAAATCTCACGATACATGGCCCCATTCATTCTTTCCTTTACACGGATCAGTCGTCCTGGTCCCTTTGCAGAAAAACAGCCCCAAAGCATGATGTTTCCACCCCCATGCTTCACAGTAGGTATGGTGTTCTTTGGATGCAACTCAGCATTCTTTGTCCTCCAAACACGACGAGTTGAGTTTTTACCAAAAAGTTATATTTTGGTTTCATCTGACCATATGACATTCTCCCAATCCTCTTCTGGATCATCCAAATGCACTCTAGCAAACTTCAGACGGGCCTGGACATGTACTGGCTTAAGCAGGGGGACACGTCTGGCACTGCAGGATTTGAGTCCCTGGCGGCGTAGTGTGTTACTGATGGTAGGCTTTGTTACTTTGGTCCCAGCTCTCTGCAGGTCATTCACTAGGCCCCCCCGTGTGGTTCTGGGATTTTTGCTCACCGTTCTTGTGATCATTTTGACCCCACGGGGTGAGATCTTACGTGGAGCCCCAGATCGAGGGAGATTATCAGTGGTCTTGTATGTCTTCCATTTCCTAATAATTGCTCCCACAGTTGCTTTCTTCAAACCAAGCTGCTTACCTATTGCAGATTCAGTCTTCCCAGCCTGGTGCAGGTCTATAATTTTGTTTCTGGTGTCCTTTGACAGCTCTTTGGTCTTGGCCATAGTGGAGTTTGGAGTGTGACTGTTTGAGGTTGTGGACAGGTGTCTTTTATACTGATAACAAGTTAAAACAGGTGCCATTAATACAGGTAACGAGTGGAGGACAGAGGAGAAGTAGAAGTTACAGGTCTGTGAGAGCCAGAAATCTTGCTTGTTTGTAGGTGACCAAATACTTATTTTCCACCATAATTTTCAAATAAATTCATTAAAAATCCTACAATGTGATTTTCTGGAAAAAAAAATGCTCAATTTGTCCGTCATAGTTGACGTGTACCTATGATGAAAATTACAGGCCTCTCTCATCTTTTTAAGTGGGAGAACTTGCACAATTGGTGGCTGACTAAATACTTTTTTCCCCCACTGTATATATTTTTCCTCCTCCCCCCCTCTCTTTTCAGACAGTGGTGATATTTCACTCCTCTCTTGGCCCTGGCCCTGCTGTATACTAAAGCCTGTGATAATGTAACAAATTACAAACAGGAAAACATTTCTGCTTCATTTAAATGATAAGAGTCAGTCACACAGAGAGGACGAGACAGGACCATAAATAAAACATGGAGAGGATTCTGGGTCTGTTTGTGCACGCATGTGTGTGTGTGTGCATGTCGGTCCGTAGCCTCATCCAGCAGCACAGGAGTATCTCTCCTTCTGATATCTCCATCCCTTCTTCCCTCCCTCCATCCCTCCTTCCTCTGTTGAGTGTCTCTCTCCCCTCTGACAGCTCTCCCGGCCCTGGAATAAGAGTGTGTTATCAGTGAGTAGTGTGTCAGTCACAGTGGGGGAGAGGAGGGGTTGTGGGAGGGGTGAGGAGGGGGGCTGAGCTAGGTCAGGGAAGGCAGTGGGGGCTTGTTTGGAGTGTCAGAGACACAGGCCTCTCTATCCTGTGCGTGAGACGTGCGTGTATGTGTGTGTGTGTATGTCAGAGTCGGAGGCCTCTCTATCCACTGTGTGCGTGTATGTGTATGCATGTGAGTATGTGTGTGTGCGTGCGTATGACAGGCGCCTCTATTGAGCTAGTGTCATCTGCAGGGCAGCAGGAAAGGGCATCTGTTCTAATGCTAAGTCCTAATACCCACTAATATCATACATCCTAATAGAAATCTTAAGCTCTCCGTCTGTTCCCGGCCTATTTGCACAGTAATGTATTTACACATCCTCAGCTCAATGCATTTATTGTAATACGCTCTGGATAAGACCCTCTGCTAACTGACATCAATGTAAATATACAATAATACCCTTCCTCTGTGTGTCTAGCATACTAATATACTAATGTAGGTAGATCTGACTCAAACCTGCTCGGATTCACTCCTCTGAATAGCTTCTGTTGCTAAATCAGCCCATATGGGATCTCATTTCAAATACAGCGTATAAGTACTTATTTGTAAATTATTTTAAATGCCTAGGGTTGCAAAATTCCGGGATTTTCCCCCAAATTCCAAGGTTTTTCAAAAATCTTGGTTGCAAGATTCCCAGAATCAGGAGGGAATAAGCACGAAATCTGGAATCCTCCTATCAGGATTTCTGAAAAACCTAGGAATTTCAGAAAGTTACAGGAATATTGCAACCCTATAAAGGCCTATAATGTTTATAAAGTGTAGTCCTTTTGGAGAACTAATGTACTAATAGAATCTCATACAAAAGCACAGAGAGCTAACTGGGAAATTACTCTAAAACAGAGTCAGGCTCCAGGTGTACGATTCACACAACAGGAACAGCCTTATCATTCATACTGACATAAAGCCTCTGCTAGTAACTACCTTAATGACACTTCATCAGGTTTCACCATCTCTCTCTCTCTCTTTCTCTCTCTATTCTCTCTCTCTCTCTCTCTCTCTCTCTCTCTCTCTCTCTCTCTCTCTCTCTCGCTCTCTCTCTCTCTCTCTCTCTCTCTCTGCTCTCTCTCTCCCTCCATCTGTCTGTCTGTCTGTCTGTCCCAGATCACAGTCCACAGCAGATACGTGACTCCCAACCCTGCCTTGTTACATCAGCAGATAAACTAATGGGTCAAAGGGACAGGTCAGACAATGGGACATTCTACCACACACACTCAACTCATCTTCCCCTCACACCCCCGACACACACACACACACACACACACACACACACACACACACACACACACACACACACACACACACACACACACACACACACACACACACACACCTACACAGACACACATGCACACACACACACACATACACATACACACACACACATACACACACACACACACTGAAAGCGGAGAGCTTTTAAAGCTGTTTGATTGCCAGTGTCCAGTGATCAGTGATCAGTGCTCAGTGAGTCATTCAAAGCTTTCCACTGCCACTGGCCAGGCCTTGGGTTAATCTGGGCATGTAAAACACACTGTTCTACTGCACAGCTACATTCAATGGACTGGCTATGAGAGATGACATGTGAGAGAGAGAAAAGTGAGAGCGACAGATAGGCGACAGGTGAGAGAGAGACAGGTAAGAGAGACAGGTAGGAGGCAGGCGAGAGACAGGTGTTAATCTGGGCCGCTCTCTACAGCACCTGCTGTCAATGGGACAGGTGAGAAATACAAGTTAGGGAAAGAAGAAGAAGAAGAAGAAGAAGAAGAAGAAGAGGAGGAAGAAGAAACTCAAGGGTCTCTTGAAGCAACAGTAGTTGAAAAAAGAGTGAAGGCAGCAAAGAGAGGTAAAAAAGAAGAAGAGAAAAAATTGCATTTTCTAAAACTAACAAAGGAGTGCTGGCCAGTGTTTCAAAGGGGTGCGCGGCGCTAAGCAGGATGAAGCTCTTTCCAATTCATTTACATCACCATGACAACTCTTCAGATCTCCATGCACACCATTGGCTGGTTACAGATTCCGAGAGCGGCCTTCTCTCTACGTCCTTCTCTTTCTCCGTCTTTCCATCTCTCTCTCTCTCGCCGTCTCCGCAGACTTCAATCAGCCGTCATGAAAGTGCAAAGCTTAAGTATCTTCCAGACAGACAGGCAGTTGTTGAGTCGAGCCGAGCGCCGCCTTGCCTTCATCCCCAAAGACGTTTTGAGACAGACTTATTTCCCCTGCACCTTTTTCAACTCCTCTAAAGAGGCGAGGAGAGAAGAGGTGGATAGGAAACACAAACTTGAGAGAGAGAGGGAATGTGTTAGAAAAGAGAGAGAGTGGTTTTATCTGTGCTACCACAGTGCATGCTAGCCAGACACAGCAAGAGGGGGATAGACAGAAACATTTTGAGAGAGAGAGGGGAGAAAGAGAGAAGAGACGTTGAAGTTTTCTAAGGTCTATGAACATATTTTTCTGGAGTTTTGATCTGAATGGAAGCATTTGCTTTGACTGTGTTTGTGTTTTAATATTCATGGCCGGGGAGAGGAGGGGTTTTGGTCAACAGGAAGCTCATTTGTGGCTGAGGTTTTTGCCTGAGGGGGTTTCTGGTAGGGAAATGAACTGGAAGATTATCCCTGTGTATAATTCACTCCTAGCGTCAAACTGACTGGCAGACTGAACGCTGAAGGCTGCTGGGCTATACGTCTTACTCTCCTTCAGAGACAGGATCATCACACTGTTAGATACTCTTTATAAAGCTTGTATCAGGACAAGGCAAGGACCAAGAGATGGTCAAAACCTTGTCAGTGAAATTGTAACTTTTTAACACTTCACTGTATAAAAGTTCATCTAAATGTCTGAAGCACAGAATAAAGTAATGTCTCAAGCACAAAGTAACATTGAGTTCTGTTTGATCCACAGAATAATTTTGCATTCTAATTGGTCCACAGGTGCATGGCAAAAGCGTCAGTCTCTTCCTGGATGGACTGGAGGAGGACGGGACGCCCTTTGACACTCGACCTCTGACCTCACCCATCTCTGACATCAATACGGACAGTGCCATGAGAGTCGGACTGAGCTCTAACGGTAACAACAAGATAACACATGATGCATACATACCGTACCAGTCAAAAGTTTGGACACACCTACTCATTCAAAGGTTTTTCTTTATTTTTTATATTTTCTACATTGTAGAATAGTAGTGAAGACATCAAAACTATGAAATAACACATATGAAATCATGTAGTAACCAAAAAAGTGTTAAACAAATCAAAATATATTTTATTTGTGAGATTCTTCAAATAGCCACCCTTTGCATTGATGACAGCTTTGCACACTCTTGGCATTCTCTCAACCAGCTTCACTTGGAATGCTTTTCCAACAGTCTTGAAGGAGTTCCCACATATGCTGAGCACTTGTTGGCTGCTTTTCCTTCACTCTGCCGTCCGACTCATCCCAAACCATCTCAATTGGTTTGAAGTCGGGGGATTGTAGAGGCCAGGTCATCTGATACAGCACTCCATCACTCTCCTTCTTGGTCAAATAGCCCTTCCACAGCCTGGAGGGGTGTTGGGTCATTGTCCTGTTGAAAAACAAATGATTGTCCCACTAAGCCCAAACCAGATGGAATGGCATATCGCTGTAGAATGCTGTGACAGTGTCACCAGCAAAGCACCCCCACACCATAACACCTCCTCCTCCATGCTTTACGGTGGGAACTACACATACGGAGATCATCCGTTCACCCACACCACGTCTCACAAAGACACAGCGGTTGGAACCAACAATCTCTTAAAAGGACACATTTCCTCCGGTCTAATATCCATTGCTCGTGTTTCTTGGCCCAAGCAAGTCTCTTATTCTTATTGATGGCCTTTAGTAGTGGTTTCTTTGCAGCAATTCGACCATGAAGGAATGATTCACGCAGTCTGCTCTGAACAGTTGATGTTGAGATGTGTCTGTTACTTGAACTCTGTAAAGCATTTATTTGGGCTGCAATTTCTGAGGCTGGTAACTCTAATGAACTTATCCTCTGCAGCAGAGGTAACTCTGGGTCTTCCATTCCTGTGGCGGTCCTCATGAGAGCCAGTTTCATCATAGCGCTTGATGGTTTTTGCGACTGCACTTGAATAAACTTTTCCATATTGACTGACCTTCATGTCTTAAAGTAATGATGGACTGTCGTTTCTCTTTGCTTATTTGAGCTGTTCTTGCCATAATATGGACTTGGTCTTTTACCAAATAGGGTTATCTTCTGTATACCCCCCCCCTACCTTGTCACAACACAACTGATTGGCTCAAACACATTAAGAAGGAAATACATTCCACAAATTAACTTTTAAGAAGGCACACCTGTTAATTGAAATGCATTCCAGGTGACTAACCTCATGAAGCTGGTTGAGAGAATGCCAAGAGTGTGCAAAGCTGTCATCAAGGCAAAGGGTGGCTATTTGAAGAATCTCAAATATAAAATATATTTTGATTTATTTAACACTTTTTTGGTTACTACATGATTCCATATGTGTTATTTCATCGTTTTGATGTCTTCACTATTATTCTACAATGTAAAAAAAATAAAATAAAGAAAGAAAAACCCTTGAATGAGTAGGTGTGTCCAAACTTTTGACTGGTAGTGTATATATTTTTTTTATGGCACATGAGACACCTGTCTAATTCACGCCCATCTCAGTGAACTAATCCATTGCGGAGGCCGAGACTAATCCATTGCGGAGGCTACGGGGATGACACAGTCCAAGAAGAAGGAGATTGTGGCTAAGATGCACAATGCACGTCTCTCTCCAGAATGTGCTCTCTCCCGCCAATTTGTGCACATTCATTGTTTCATAACTTCATTGTGTGAATTGTTCGTGTTTGATTTTTTGTGTCTATCAATTCCCAATTACATATATCACCAGTAGTACATTTACCGTTAATTCCTATAATTTCTAATCTGCAATGTTTGTTTGGTTACGGTCATTTCTGTTAAAGCATTCAATATATTATTATTCAATTATTTTACCGTTTATCATTGTCGGAGAAGACACGTTGAAAATAAAACAAAAAAATGACAAAGGAAAGAGAGAGAGGGGAAAAAGGAGAAGAGAAGAGGAGAGAGAGAGAGAAGAAGGCGTCCAGCGCATCATCAAAGCAACAATGCTCAGTGTTTTTGTGGCCTAATCCTGTTTCCACACGCTAAAGAAGCCCTCATCCAAAGCCCTGGGCTGTAGAGAGCTGTAGAGCTGCTCTCCTCCATCATCTATCCTGTCTACATCTCTCCACACACACACACACTCCCCCCCTCCTCACACACACACACTCCCCCCATTCCTCACACACACACAGATAAAGATGGCAGGCCTTCTGACGCTAGGAGATGTTAGCTCTAGTTGTGATAGGTGTGGAACAACAGAGAAGTTAGCTGGGCAGGGAAAGACTCTTTGTTCGGCAGAGGAAGACAAGACTCTTAACTGGACAGGGAAAAGGCAGGGAAAGTCTCCTGTGTTCTTAGTCTCGCTCAATTCTCTCCCATGTGTTTGGATTCATGTCCTGATGATGAACCCTCTCAGATGTACAGCTCTCCTCCCACTGCCAACAGGCAACAGTACACACAGTCTGCCACTGTTTCACCACTGATACTGACAGACACGTTTTATAAAGGAATCCACTTTACTGCACATATGCTCCTTATGTGTGTTCAGTGTTTCTGTTAGTGGCCAAGGCTTCAGTTGAAAGGTACAGTAGCCGAAGAAACAGAGTTGTCTAGAATCTGAAAGTATGGACAGAGCCTAAGTACACATGTCATTCTGTAGTCTCAGCAAAACCGACAAGTGATTATGGCAAAGAGAGAGAGAGAGAGAGAGACAGAGAGAGAGAGAAGGGTAGACACAGGAAAACCTGGCTCCCTGTAGAGAAAAGGCTGTGCAACCACTGCACCACAGCAGAACCTGAGACAGAGCTACATTTCTTGACAAAATGTCAAAAATATAAAACAATTAGAGAGTGTAATTTCCCCAAATTTGAAACAGTTTTTCAAGGTTTCAAAGACCTCTCTGATGAGAAAAGGCTACCCGTCCTGTTGGGGGAGGACGCAGAGAGCTGTGGGTTGGCAGCGCACTACATTGCTGCCTGCCATTAGATGAGGGACAATGTCTGACAGACCAACCAACCTGCACATGTCCTCTATATTGTTATTGTTCAATGGTTATTTTGACCCTTGGTTATTGTTGTTGCTGTTGTCCCGTTGACAATATTTATTATTATTATTTTAATTATGCTAATATTGTAAATATCCAAAGTAAGCTTTGGCAATATGTACAGTGTTACGTCATGCCAATAAAGCAAATTGAATTGAATTGAATTGAGAAGGAGAGCCAGAGAGAGAGAGAGAGAGAGAGAGAGAGAGAGAGAGAGAGAGAGAGAGAGAGAGAGAGAGAGAGAGAGAGAGAGAGAGAGAAGGCAAGAGGGGCCTTGTATGCCATCAAAAGGAACATAACATTTGACATACCAATTAGCTAAAAATACTTGAATCAGTTATAGAACCCATTGCCCTTTATGGTTGTGAGGTCTGGGGTCCGCTCACCAACCAAGAATTCACAAAATGGGACAAACACCAAATTGAGACTCTGCATGCAGAATTCTGCAAAAATATCCTCTGTGTACAACGAAAACACCAAATAATGCATGCAGAGCAGAATTAGGCCGATACCCGCTAATTATCAAAATCCAGAAAAGAGCCGTTAAATTATATAATCACTTAAAACGAACTAATTCCCAAACCTTCCATAACAAAGCCATCACCTACAGAGAGATGAACTTGGAGAAGAGTCCCCTAAGTAAGCTGGTCCTGGGGCTCTGTTCACAAACACAAACAGACCCCACAGAGCCCCAGGACAACAACAACAATACAATTAGACCCAACCAAATCATGAGAAAAAAAAGGGAATTACTTGACACATTGGAAAGAATTAACAAAAAAACAGAGAAAACTAGAATGCTATTTGGCTCTAAACAGACTGTACACAGTGGCAGAATACCTGACCACTGTGACTGACCCAAACTTAAGGAAAGCTTTGACTATGTACAGACTCAGTGAGCATAGCCTTGCTATTGAGAAAGGTCGCCGTAGGCAGACCTGGCTCTCAAGAAAAGACAGGCTATGTGCACACTGCCCACAAATGAGGTGGAAACTGAGCTGCACTTCCTAACCTCCTGCCAAATGTATGAACATATTAAAGACACATACAGTGGGGAGAACAAGTATTTGATACACTGCCGATTTTGCAGGTTTTCCTACTTACAAAGCATGTAGAGGTCTGTAATTTTTATCATAGGTACACTTCAACTGTGAGAGACGGAATCTAAAACAAAAATCCAGAAAATCACATTGTATGATTTTTAAGTAATTAATTTGCATTTTATTGCATGACATAAGTATTTGATACATCAGAAAAGCAGAACTTTAATATTTGGTACAGAAACCTTTGTTTGCAATTACAGAGATCATACGTTTCTTGTAGGTCTTGACCAGGTTTGCACACACTGCAGCAGGGATTTTGGCCCACTCCTCCATACAGACCTTCTCCAGATCCTTCAGGTTTCGGGGCTGTCGCTGGGCAATACGGACTTTCAGCTCCCTCCAAAGATTTTAATCCATGACGGCGTAGTGTGTTACTAATGGTTTTCTTTGAGACTGTGGTCCCAGCTCTCTTCAGGTCATTGACCAGGTCCTGCCGTGTAGTTCTGGGCTGATCCCTCACCTTCCTCATGATCATTGCTGCCCCACGAGGTAAGATCTTGCATGGAGCCCCAGACCAAGGGTGATTGACCGTCATCTTGAACTTTTCTAATAATTGCGCCAACAGTTGTTGCCTTCTCACCAAGCTGCCTTCCTATTGTCCTGGAGCACATCCCAGCCTTGTGCAGGTCTACAATTTTATCCCTGATGTCCTTACACAGCTCTCTGGTCTTGGCCATTGTGGAGAGGTTGGAGTCTGTTTGATTGAGTGTGTGGACAGGTGTCTTTTATACAGGTAACGAGTTCAAACAGGTGCAGTTAATACAGGTAATGAGTGGAGAACAGGAGGGCTTCTTCAAGAAAAACTAACAGGGCTGTGAGAGCCGGAATTCTTACTGGTTGGTAGGTGATCAAATACTTATGTCATGCAATAAAATGCAAATTAATTACTTAAAAATCATACAATGTGATTTTCTGGATTTTTGTTTTAGATTCCGTCTCTCACAGTTGAAGTGTACCTATGATAAAAATTACAGACCTCTACATGCTTTGTAAGTAGGAAAACCTGCAAAATCGGCAGTGTATCAAATACTTGTTCTCCCCACTGTATTTCCCTCAGATTACAGAGATCCACAAAGAATTAGAAAATAAACCCAATTTTGATCAACTCCCTTATCTACTGGGTGAAAAACCACAGTGTGCCATCACAGCTGCAATATTTTTGACCTGTTGCCACAACAAAAGGGCAACCAGTGAAGAACAAACACCATTATAAATACAACCCATATTTATGGTTATTTATTTTCCCATTTGTAATTTAACTATTTGCACATTGTTACAACACTGTACAGTGAGGGAAATCTGATTGATTGATTGCTTCTGTGGACAGGTGTCTTTTATACAGGTAACAAGCTGAGATTAGGAGCACTCCCTTTATGAGTGTGCTCCTAATCTCAGCTCGTTACCTGTATAAAAGACACCTGGGAGCGAGAAATCTTTCTGATTGAGAGGGGGTCAAATACTTATTTCCCTCATTAAAATGCAAATCAATTATTAACATTTTTGACATCGCTTTTCTTGATTTTTTTGTTGTTATTCTGTCTCTCACTGTTCAAATAAACCTACCATTAAAATTATAGACTGATCATTTCTTTGTCAGTGGGCAAACGTACAAAATCAGCAGGGGATCAAATACTTTTTTCCCTCACTGTACATAATATGACATTTGAAATGTCTTTATTCTTTTGGAACTTCTGAGTGTAATGTTTACTGTTAATATTTATTGTTTATTTCACTTTTGTTTACTATCTACTTCACTTGCTTTGGCAATGTTAACATATGTTTCCCATGCCAATAAAGCCCTTAAATTGAATTGAATTGAGAGAGAAAGGTAGAGAGAGAGAGAGAAGGAGAGCCAGAGAGAGGGAGAGTGAGAGACAGAGAGAGAGAGAGAGAGAGAGAGAGAGAGAGAGAGAGAGAGGAGAGAGCCAGAGAGAGAGAGAGAGAGTAAGAGACAGAGAGAAAGAAATACTTCTTGGTTCCTCTGACTGTTAACTGTGTCTCTCTATGGTTCCTCTGACTGTTAACTGTGTCTCTGTATGGTTCCTCTGACTGTTAACTGTGTGTCTCTCTATGGTTCCTCTGATTGTTAACTGTGTGTCTCTCTATGGTTCCTCTGATTGTTAACTGTGTGTCTCTCTATGGTTCCTCTGACTGTTAACTGTGTCTCTATGGTTCCTCTGACTGTTAACTGTGTGTCTCTCTATGGTTCCTCTGACTCTTAACTGTGTGTCTCTCTATGGTTCCTCTGACTGTTAACTGTGTGTCTCTCTATGGTTCATCTTACTGTTAACTGTGTCTCTATGGTTCCTCTGACTGTTAACTGTGTGTCTCTCTATGGTTCATCTGACTGTTAACTGTGTGTCTCGCTAGCTTAGACATAGAGAGCCCTACTATATCTTACATCCGAGTCAACTGTAACATTTATAGCACTGCAAGATAAACTAAACAGTACTCAGCTCAGTTTCGTTGTGTGTTTAACAGAGAATAAAGAGAAAGATAAGCTAATCCACTGGTCACTATGGATCCAGCTGACTGTCTTCAATACACACCATTGACATCCCTCTCTTCTTTCTCACCAGGGTCAGATCAATTCATGGGCAGGATGCAGGACTTCAGATTCTATCCCAACACGCTGACTAACAGGTGAGAGGGACGGAGGGATGTTTCATATGATTCTAATGTAATTAATAAAATATGGTCCTGTATGGCTGAGTTGGTAGAGCACGGCGCTTGCACCGCCAGGGTCGTGGGTTCGATTCCTGGGGCCACCCTCACGTAAAATGTATGCATTCATAACTGTAAGTCGCTTTGGATAAAAGCGTCTTCTTAATGGGATATTTATTATTGTATATTAATACAGCAGTTCATGAAATTACCTTTTGCAAAATTTTATTTTGAGACTGATCCCGACACCATTGTGCATCTGGCTCACAACCTGATCCATTGTCTCCCACTCCAGAGAGATAGTGGAGGTGTATTCAGGCTTCCTGCCCCTCCTCCACGCCCAGTCAGAGTGCCGCTGCCCCCCCAGCCACCCCAGGGTACACCCCTTAGTGGAGAGGTACTGTATATTGATGGATTGATTGATTGATTGATTGATATACAGATGTATTAACTAGATAAGCTTTCGTTTAACCAAGTAAGTGAACAGAAAACCAATTCTCTCTTGCAGCACAACAAATATAACAAAATATACAAAATACAGCTACAACAAAAGCCGCATCACAACAAAATCGACATCACGTCATAGTATCCCAATAACAACAACAACATAACCCATCCCTGTCTAGGTACTGTATTCCCAACGCGGTGGAGGACACCACTAATAACCGTGTGTTGAGGCTCAACATGGACGCTCACCCTGTCAGCTATATCAATGACCAGGACATGGGTACAGCCTGGGTGTCCAACATACTGACTGGACCTGAGAACATGGACCAAGGGCTGACCATCACCATAGACCTAGTCAACGGGCAGTACCAGGTAATGTTTGTCTGTCTGTCGGTCTGTCTGTCTGTGCATCTGTCCGTCTGTACATCTGTCTTTCTGTCTATCGGTCTGTCTGAAAGTATGTTTCTGTTTCTGTGTCTGTTTGGTTAGAATGGATTTAGCCTGTGGTTGAAGTACGCACAAATATCTAATAATCAAGATTAAACTGAGTCAGATTACCAAATATCTACATACTAATCAAGATTAAACTGAGTCAGATTACTAAATATCTACATACTAATCAAGATTAAATAGAGTTAGATTACCAAATATCTACATACTAATCAAGATTAAACGGGGTCAGATTACCAAATATCTACATACTAATCAAGATTAAACGGAGTTAGATTACGAAATATCTACATACTAATCAAGATTGAACAGAGTTAGATTACCAAATATCTACATACTAATCAAGATTCAACTGAGTCAGATTACCAAATATCTACATACTAATCAAGATTAAACTGAGTCAGATGACCAAATATCTACATACTAATCAAGATTAAACTGAATCAGATTTCCAAATATTGTACATAGTTGCTACAGCTAGAACTGTCAGTATTAGAGCTGTATATGTGTGTTAGGTAGAGCTGTGTTTGAGTGTTAGGTAGAGCTGTGTTTGAGTGTTAGGTAGAGCTGTGTTTGAGTGTTAGGTAGAGCTGTGTTTGAGTGTTAGGTAGAGCTGTATATGTGTGTTAGGTAGAGCTGTGTTTGAGTGTTAGGTAGAGCTGTGTTTGAGTGTTAGGTAGAACTGTGTTTGTGTGTTAGGTAGAGCTGTGTTTGAGTGTTAGGTAGAGCTGTGTTTGTGTGTTAGGTAGAGCTGTGTTTGTGTGTTAGGTAGAGCTGTGTTTGAGTGTTAGGTAGAGCTGTATATGTGTGTTAGGTAGAGCTGTGTTTGTGTGTTAGGTAGAGCTGTGTTTGAGTGTTAGGTAGAACTGTGTTTGTGTGTTAGGTAGAGCTGTGTTTGAGTGTTAGGTAGAGCTGTGTTTGAGTGTTAGGTAGAGCTGTGTTTGTGTGTTAGGTAGAGCTGTGTTTGAGTTTTAGGTAGAGCTGTGTTTGAGTGTTAGGTAGAGCTGTGTTTGAGTGTTAGGTAGAGCTGTGTTTGAGTGTTAGGTAGAGCTGTGTTTGAGTGTTAGATAGAGCTGTGTTTGTGTGTTAGGTAGAGCTGTGTTTGAGTGTTAGGTAGAGCTGTGTTTGAGTGTTAAGTAGAGCTGTGTTTGAGTGTTAGGTAGAGCTGTGTTTGAGTGTTAGGTAGAGCTGTGTTTGTGTGTTAGGTAGAGCTGTGTTTGAGTGTTAGGTAGAGCTGTGTTTGAGTGTTAGGTAGAGCTGTGTTTGAGTGATAGGTAGAGCTGTGTTTGTGTGTTAGGTAGAGCTGTGTTTGAATGTTAGGTAGAGCTGTGTTTGTGTGTTAGGTAGAGCTGTGTTTGAGTGTTAGGTAGAGCTGTGTTTGAGTGTTAGGTAGAGCTGTGTTTGAGTGTTAGGTAGAGCTGTGTTTGAGTGTTAGGTAGAGCTGTGTTTGTGTGTTAGGTAGAGCTGTTTTGAGTGTTAGGTAGAGCTGTGTTTGAGTGTTAGGTAGAGCTGTGTTTGAGTGATAGGTAGAGCTGTGTTTGTGTGTTAGGTAGAGCCGTGTTTGAGTGTTAGGTAGAGCTGTATATGTGTGTTAGGTAGAGCTGTGTTTGAGTGTTAGGTAGAGCTGTGTTTGAGTGTTAGGTAGAGCTGTATATGTGTCTTAGGTATAGCTGTGTTTGAGTGTTAGGTAGAGCTGTGTTTGAGTGTTAGGTAGAGCTGTGTTTGTGTGTTAGGTAGAGCTGTGTTTGAGTGTTAGGTAGAGCTGTGTTTGAGTGTTAGGTAGAGCTGTGTTTGAGTGTTAGGTAGAGCTGTATATGTGTCTTAGGTAGAGCTGTGTTTGAGTGTTAGGTAGAGCTGTGTTTGAGTGTTAGGTAGAGCTGTGTTTGTGTGTTAGGTAGAGCTGTGTTTGAGTGTTAGGTAGAGCTGTGTTTGTGTGTTAGGTAGAGCTGTGTTTGAGTGTTAGGTAGAGCTGTGTTTGAGTGTTAGGTAGAGGTTTACATTAGTCGTAATAGCCGGCTTTTGCCCTCCCAAAAAAGCTGATAAATAAAATTGCCAGTGGCTAATTGTCCGGGAGAAGAAAAATAAATCCCATTGCAAAATAATGCTTTTTAACCTATTCCTTGATGGAAATACCAGTCGATGTAAATACATTTGACTGGTCATGCTTATGGGTCTATAGGGTAATTAGCATAATTTAGTGGAATTAAATTGGCTTGTGTGTGTTCGTTAGTAGTTATTATGTAGCCTATCTTATTTATCACACGCGCACAGCATAAAGATACAGAGCCTATATTTGAGCGGTTATACTGTCAGACTACAGCTCCTCACACAGCTCATTCGTTGCTGCTGGAGTGAAACATGCTTTTATAAGCCCAATCAGTGCGCAACAATTCTAAATGCAATCGCGCGTTAAAAACAGTTTTGATGGCCACGATTAAAAATATCTACTATTTTTATTTCTCATCTGGTAATTGAAGCCCGCCTCCCATTCAAGTGCATAGGCAATGGTAGGCAGGCTTCAGCATGTCACACACCACTTTGCAATTAGCTGGAGGCAGTATGCATTTTGAAAACATATACTGCATTGTTTGAAACCTGAACGTTTTACTTCATATTATGAGGCATGTCTTACCTTGCTTCAAAGTAAAAACATATTTTATAAAGACTTCCATATGCCATTGAAACCAGTAGCCTATTTCTCTCATGTTCTATTGGTTTTCAAATCAACTTTATTTTACTGTCCAGTAGCCAAACTTCAATCCTAGTAATATTAGCAACCCATGCTAGTTGTTGCATCTCCCTCTTTCTAAATTTTGAATGGATAATTTCATCTCTGTCACATGAAACCGCTTGTGCAGTGTGCTTTTGGCAACGATGTTTACCCACTAATTTCATTACAGAACGAACATTTGTGCGTAGCCTACTGCCTTATGCGCATTGCTGCGCTTATAATGTGAAGAAATACTAGTTTATCAACATTTTAAGCTAAACACTGGTATGTTGCATCAGCCTCATTGTTTTTTAAAGTTTTGTTGATGTAGCCTACTGGTTGTATGAATTTGGGATCTATCGTCACACAAGTTTCCCAGAGTCTGTTTGCAATAGGCAATTTCTTTCTCGCACAGAACGACAAGCTGACCAATAGAATAGGTAAGCTTTTCTACTATGGGGAATAGTAGATTGACATAGGCTAGTGATTTTGCTGTTCGTTACTTGTTGGCTGAGGAAAAGTAAATGTGGACAGTTATTCTAACATCTTCGAAATGCGCATCGGAATTCGGTATCCTCGAGTTGCATGTTCTGTTAATATGAATTAACATAATCTAAATGTGATTTCTGTCATTCTGAGCACCCTGGGTGGACGCCCTAATCAGGTTACGGGAAAAAAAGTATTTAGTCAGCCACCAATTGTGCAAGTTCTCCCACTTAAAAAGATGAGAGAGGCCTGTAATTTTCATCATAGGTACACGTCAACTATGACAGACAAATTGACAGAAAATCACATTGTAGGATTTTTTATGAATTTATTTGCAAATTATGGTGGAAAATAAGTATTTGGTCACCTACAAACAAGCAAGATTTCTGGCTCTCACAGACCTGTAACTTCTCCTTTAAGAGGCTCCTCTGTCCTCCACTCGTTACCTGTATTAATGGCACCTGTTTGAACTTGTTATCAGTATAAAAGACACCTGTCCACAACCTCAAACAGTCACACCCCAAACTCCACTATGGCCAAGACCAAAGAGCTGTCAAAGGACACCAGAAACAAAATGGTAGACCTGCACCAGGCTGGGAAGACTGAATCTGCAATAGGTAAGCAGCTTGGTTTGAAGAAAGCAACTGTGGGAGCAATTATTAGGAAATGGAAGACATACAAGACCACTGATTATCTCCCTCGATCTGGGAGATCTCACCCCGTGGGGTCAAAATGATCACAAGAACGGTGAACCACACGGGGGGACCTAGTGAATGACCTGCAGAGAGCTGGGACCAAAGTAACAAAGCCTACCATCAGTAACACACTACGCCGCCAGGGACTCAAATCCTGCAGTGCCAGACGTGTCCCCCTGCTTAAGCCAGTACATGTCCAGGCCCGTCTGAAGTTTGCTAGAGTGCATTTGGATGATCCAGAAGAGGATTGGGAGAATGTCATATGGTCAGATGAAACCAAAATAGAACTTTTTGGTAAAAACTCAACTCTTCGTGTTTGGAGGACAAAGAATGCTGAGTTGCATCCAAAGAACATCATACCTACTGTGAAGCATGGGGGTGGAAACATCAAGCTTTGGGGCTGTTTTTCTGCAAAGGGACCAGGACGACTGATCCGTGTAAAGGAAAGATTGAATGGGGCCATGTATCGTGAGATTTTGAGTGAAAACCTCCTTCCATCAGCAAGGGCATTGAAGATGAAACGTGGCTGGGTCTTTCAGCATGACAATGATCCCAAACACACCGCCCGGGTAACGAAGGAGTGGCTTCGTAAGAAGCATTTCAAGGTCCTGGAGTGGCCTAGCCAGTCTCCAGATCTCAACCCCATAGAAAATCTTTGGAGGGAGTTGAAAGTCCATGTTGCCCAGCGACAGCCCCAAAACATCACTGCTCTAGAGGAGATCTGCATGGAGGAATGGGCCAAAATACCAGCAACAGTGTGTGAAAACCTTGTGAAGACTTACAGAAAACGTTTGACCTGTGTCATTGCCAACAAAGGGTATATAACAAAGTATTGAGAAACTTTTGTTATTGACCAAATACTTATTTTCCACCATAATTTGCAAATAAATTCATAAAAAATCCTACAATGTGATTTTCTGGATTTCTTTTTCTCATTTTGTCTGTCATAGTTGACGTGTACCTATGATGAAAATTACAGGCCTCTCTCCTCTTTTTAAGTGGGAGAACTTGCACAATTGGTGGCTGACTAAATACTTTTTTCCCCCACTGTATATGGGTCCGGTAAATTAAAATGTTGCCGGCTGTGTTTGTGTGTTACATAGAGCTGTGAGGGTAGGACAGTACAGAAGGCTATCTGTCTCCCTGCACCTGTGGTGTGTGTGTTTGTGGGGTGAGCTTCAGGAAAGCTGAGACAGAGGCTCCATCTCCCTCTGTGTGTCAAACACAACCAAGCTCTTTACAGAGAGAGAGAGGGAGAAGGGGGAGGGGGTATGGGGGAGTGTGTGTGTGTGTGTGTGTGTGTATGTGTGTGTGTGTGTGTGTGTGTGTGTGTGTGTGTGTGTGTGTGTGTGTGTGTGTGTGTGAGTGTGTTGGATTTGGGGCTTTTCCGACACGGCTTCTCAGCTCAAGTCCCCAGATAAAATACTGCCCTTTCCTCTCTGAAGAGTGTGTGTGTGTGTGTGCGTTCTTCTGTGTGTGCGCTTAAATCTGTGTGTGTGCACGTGTGTGCACGTGCGTGAGTAAGCATGCATCTGTGTGTGTGAGAATAAAGCATTGCAGCAGTGCTCAGTAGACTCCATGCTGTGTGTGTCAGTGTCCCAGTCCAGACTGTTGTTGTGGTGATAGTAGACAACCCAGGGCTGTTTATTCTCTCCCTGTGTGACTGACTGGCACACACACTCACAGCCATGTACCGTACACACACACACACACACACACACACACACACACACACACACACACACACACACACACACACACACACACACACACACATTCACACACACACACAAATCAAATCCAGCTTTATTTATTAGCACATTTCAAACATGGAGTGAAACACAATGTGCTTTACAGGAAAAAACTATGAAAATAAAAGCTAAAATATTTACTACACAACAAACATATGATAAAAAACTGAGCAACTAAAAGCCCTCTGAGGAAAAGCAAAGCTAAAAAGATGTGTTTTGAGATCTATTTTTAATATGTCCACAGCTTCAGCCCCCATCAGGTTCTCTGGCAGGCTATTCCAGAGGCTGGGGGCATAATAACTAAAGGCTGCCTCTCCATGCCTCTTGGTACTAGGCATTCAGACAGTTAAAAGGTGCACAATCGTGAATTGATTTAAAAACCAATAGAATAATCTTAAAATTAATTATAAAAGTTACTGGCAGCCAGTGCGGAGTCCTTGAAACCAGTGTAATGTGTTCCTTCCGTCTGGTCAGTACCCGTGCTGCAGCATTCTGGCTTTACCAGACAGCATTACAGTATTCAAGCCTGCATTTTTTTATCATTTAGCAGACACTCTAATCCAGAGTGATTTACAGGAGCAATTAAATCAAATCAAATCAAATCAAATTTTATTGGTCACATGCGCCGAATACAACAGGTGCAGACATTACAGTGAAATGCTTACTTACAGCCCTTAACCAACAGTGCATTTATTTTAAACAAAAAAGTAAGAATAAAACAACAACAAAAAAGTGTTGAGAAAAAAAGAGCAGAAGTAAAAAATAAAGTGACAGTAGGGAGGCTATATATACAATAGAATAAAGTGACAGTAGGGAGGCTATATATACAGGGGGGTACCGTTGCATAGTCAATGTGCGGGGGCACCGGCTAGTTGAGGTAATATGTACATGTGGGTAGAGTTAAAGTGACTATGCATAAATACTTAACAGAGTAGCAGCAGCGTAAAAAGGATGGGGTGGGGGGGCAGTGCAAATAGTCCGGGTAGCCATGATTAGCTGTTCAGGAGTCTTATGGCTTGGGGGTAGAAGCTGTTGAGAAGTCTTTTGGACCTAGACTTGGCACTCCGGTACCGCTTGCCGTGCGGTAGCAGAGAGAACAGTCTATGACTAGGGTGACTGGAGTCTTTGACAATTTTGAGGGCCTTCCTCTGACACCGCCTGGTATAGAGGTCCTGGATGGCAGGGAGCTTTGCCCCAGTGATGTACTGGGCCGTACGCACTACCCTCTGTAGTGCCTTGCGGTCAGAGGCCAAGCAGTTGCCATACCAGGCGGTGATGCAACCAGTCAGGATGCTCTCGATGGTGCAGCTGTAGAATTTTTTGAGGATCTGAGGACCCATGCCAAATCATTTTAGTCTCCTGAGGGGGAATAGGCTTTGTCGTGCCCTCTTCACGACTGTCTTGGTGTGTTTGGACCATGATAGTTCGTTGGTGATGTGGACACCAAGGAACTTGAAGCTCTCAACCTGTTCCACTACAGCCCCGTCGATGAGAATGGGGGCGTGCTCAGTCCTCTTTTTTTTCCTGTAGTCCACAATCATCTCCTTTGTCTTGGTCACGTTGAGGGAGAGGTTGTTGTCCTGGCACCACACGGCCAGATCTCTGACCTCCTCCCTATAGGCTGTCTCATCGTTGTCGGTGATCAGGCCTACCACTGTTGTGTCGTCGGCAAACTTAATGATGGTGTTGGAGTCGTGCCTGGCCATGCAGTCATGGGTGAACAGAGAGTACAGGAGGGGACTGAGCACGCACCCCTGAGGGGCCCCCGTGTTGAGGATCAGTGTGGCAGATGTGTTGTTACCTACCCTTACCTACCCTTAGGGGTAAGTGACATGCTCAAGGGCACATCAGCAGACTTTTCACCTAGTCAGCTTGGGGAATTGAACCAAGAACCTTTCGGTTATTGGCCCAACGCTCTTAACTGCTAGGCTACCTGCTTGTGATAAAAGCATGGATGAGTCTCTCTGTATCAGCCTGAGAGAGAAACGGCCACAGCTATTTTGGTCACATTCTTAATGTGTGATTCGAAATTTAGTTCAGAATCTAAAATAACACCTAGGTTTTTTACCTGGTGTTTTATCTTTATAGCCTGTGAATTACAATATGTGGCTAGATTCTCTCTCTGTGCTTTGGCTCCAACAATAAGTACCTCGGTCTTGTCTTGATTTAGCTGGAGGAAGTTGTGAGCCATCCAAGTATTTAAATCACTAAAACAGTCTATTAATTTATCCGTGGAGCCAAAATCCTCTGGTGACACAGAAATGTAAAGATGTGTATTGTCTGCGTAGCAGTGAAAATCAATGCTGTGCTTTCTGATTATGCTGCTAAGGGGTGACATACATAAACTGAACAGTACCGGACCCAAAATCGAACCTTTTGGAATGCCACATGTGATAAGAATTTTCTCTGAGTTATGTCCACCAAGATTGACAAAAAACTCTTGACCGGTTAAATAGGTCCTAAACCAATTTAGAACTGGACCGGAGGGGCCAACCCACCTCTCCAGTCTGTTCAGAAGGACATCATGGTCAACAGTGTTGAATGCAGCACTTAAATCTAAGAGTACAAGGACAGGGAGCTGTTTGGCATCTGTGTTGGCTCTAAGATCATTTACCACTTTAACTAAGGCGGTCTCTGTGCTGTGGTGGGCACAAAGACCAGATTGGAGTTTTTCTCAAATACAGTTGACACTTAAAAAATAATTTAGCTGTTTGAACACCAATTTTCCAGAATTTTTCTTAAGAATGGAAGGTTGGAGATTGGCCGAATATTGCTAAGAGCTGAAGAATCTAGATTACTTTTCTTCAGAAGGGGTTTCACCATAGCAGTTTTTAGTGCAGTGGGGAAAGTGCCTGTGAACAGGGACTGATTAACAATAACTTGCCACTTCTTCAGATATGCAATTAAAAACTGTTTTGAAGAATGTGGTGGGGATAGGATCGAGAAGGCAGGTAGAAGGCTTAAGTTGTGATATCACTTTCCTGAGCATGTCTGTGTCAACCAGGGAAGATAAATCCATAGTGCCTTTGCGTGGTAGGCTAGGGCACATATCATCAAGCTTCTCATCAGGTCTTGCTTGACTGATACCTAGCCTAATGTTGGTTATCTTATCTCTGAAAATTGCAGCAAACTCATCACATTTATATGTGGAGGAAAGTTCACATAGATTTGCGGGGGTAGGATTTATCAGACCATCAATGGTCGAGAAGAGCACTCAAATGATTCAGATTAATAGTGATCAACATAGAAAGATGAGCCCATCTGGCATTTCTAATTGCCTTGTTATATATGCCAAGTTGCTCTCTCAGAATATCATAATGGACCTGCAACTTTGACTTTCTCCACTTCTGCTCTGCCTTTCTGCAATTTCTCTTTAATTGATTCGTTTCCTAACTCATCCAAGGGGCTCTTGGTTTGGATGTGGCCTTTTTCAACTTTACTGAAGCTATGGCATCAATGGTTGCCCTTAATTTGCTATAAAAGTTATCAACTAAATCATCACAAGAGGATGGCAGAATATGTGGTGGAGTATTGTTCCTACACTCAATAAAATCTATAGCAACTTCAGAGGTAAGATAGCATTTCTTAATAATGCATTCAGTATTACCATGTGCTATGGGCAACAAGGTAGTAAAAAATATTAATAGATTCAATGGCCTTGGAGTCAGTCTCTTTGTCAACATGAGTATTAAAATCGCCCAACACAATGATTTTATCATGATTCTCAAGGACAATAGACAATAGTTCAGATAAATCAGTAAAGAAAGCGGGGCACTGCTTTGGTGGCCTATACAGGGTTATGAACAGCACTGGTGGCTGACATTTAAACAGTATAGCATGATTCTGAAAAGACCCAAAGTTGCCAAACAAAATGTCTTTACAGCTGAGAGCATTAGTGAAGATAGAGGCTGTCCACCCTTTTTCCCTTTTCTGATAGAGTATGAAAGGCTGTAATGCGGGGGGTTAGGGGCTTCAATAAGAGCAGCACTACAGTCTGATGACAGCCATGTTTCAGTGAGAAACATGCAATTAACTTTGTGCTCAGTAATGAGGTCATTCACGAGAAAGGTTTTACTTGTGATTGCTCTAACATTTAAAAGCGCCATATTCAATGAGTGTGGGCCACTCTGCCCCTGGGGCATCTGCCTAGAGGTAACCAATTGAATAACAACCAAATAATTAACATTACAACCATGTTTTCTGACAGTCTCCAATCTATCAGAATGGTAGGAGATAACAGTTTGTATAAACTCACTAGAAGGCGGAGTTAAAGGAACATAAATTAGGTTACTCACAATAACCATAGTGCCATTTCTACAGGAGTTGATATGGTTTCCAAGTCCTCTGTTGCTTATTCTGACAGGGAGAACTGGAGCACTACTAGACCCTGTCCGTCAGTCTCTAAAACAGTTTGCGATGTTGCTGGAACTAATCCTGGAATCCCTGCGGTTAGGGTGAATCCCGTCTCAATTAAAAAGTGCTGGTTGCTCCCACAGCAAGTTGTCACAAAAAGAGACATTCCTGTCGTTGCAAAGTTTCTTCAGGTACTCGTTCAGGGCAAAGAGTCGGCTGAAATGTTCTGAACCCCTTTGGTAGCACAGGAGGGGGTCAGAGATAATTATTATCTTCCCTGTGCTAGCGAGGGTGTTTAAAAAATGTTTGTAGTCCGCCGTTAGTTCCTCAGATCGCCTAAAACAAAGGACGATGGTGTCAATATTGAAGTGGTTGGCCAGGAGCGTGGGCAGGAGGGAGTTGATGTCATGGACACGGACTCCTGGGTGACAGTGGACCTTGGTCGGTCCACAGATCGTAGACAGGCCAAAATCTCTCACCATCAAGCTGCCCACAATGATGGTGTTCCTGATGGAATCCAATGGGGATGCAACCTGCTGAACTGCGGTGGCCGTGGGGGAGGGTGCCACTGGGCGGCCTCCGGCTGTTGGTATGCACCCAGGATCCGTACTGACTCCCGGGGCTGGTAGGTCCGTCTCAAGCAGGGCAAAGCTGTTTGATAGCTGGATCGGATCTTCTCGGACAGATGAATGGAGGCCAGACTGCCTCCCCGATCTCCTACGCCTTTGCGAGTGTCCAGTCTCCCATGGGCCGCAGAGTTCCGCTTAAAATCTGTCTGTTGGTCAGATCAACGGTGCCCGACTCATTGACAGCTTTGCTCTAGGAGGCATTTAAAACTGAGATTTGGTTTGCCTGGGTTACAGCAAGGTCGGTGTACTTAGAAAGAAAGTTATCCTTTTCTCGCAGCCGAGTTAACAGCCAGAGGATCTCTTCCCTAAGCTGCTTGATGGTGGTGCTTTTTTCATTGAGATTATCTACAGATGTACAAGGCTAATTGTATTTCATGCAGTTCGTGTGATTGAGAACTATTCACATGTGTCTGTTGTATTGGTTAAAAACTGTAAGTACCAGAATGCCTTACGACAGGAAATGAGAACAGAAATGATTAGCCATGTTGTGCTTTGGCTAGCTACCTCCCTTTCTTTCATTGTTATGCAAAGTCTGAAGTTGTAATAAATTATTGAATTCACTAGAATAACCTTTAATCTCATAACTGACATTCTCAGTCATAACACTGAAACATAGTTAATCTATACTGAATAAGTCAATGGAATATTCGCAGGCAGCAACATTACGTCCAGCTCTAAAGTTGGCCTAACTATCTTTCTATTTTCAGATCTTCCATGGTTTAGTTCCTGGTCTACGACTCTCTCTGCAACCAACAAGACCAGCAAGAACCCTATAACGTTGTTCTTATTCATCCTCTGTACGACAGTGTGGACGTGTGTCATTAATGGCTGTGTGTCCTGTCTGGTTGTAGGTGTTCTATGTGATCCTGCAGTTGGTCAGTCCCCAGCCAGAGGCCCTGCACATCCAGAGGAGATACAGTAACAGCAGCAGTAGTAACAGTAACAGTAGCAGTGTAGAAACAGAGTGGCTAGACTGGCAGTACATGGCCAGAGACTGCAGCCTGTTTGGTCTGCAGAACAATGGACCCCTGCTCAGACCAGACTCTGTCAACTGTCTACAGTTCCCCAGGTAAGGAGCCGCTCAACACTAAGCCCACACTTTTCTCTCTTTCTCTTTCTCTAACAGCAATCAAACAGACTCTTCTTTACACACACAGACACACACGCACGCACACACTCAACTCCTCCTGTCCTAATCTGTGTCGGCGCAGCCAGAGACAGGCTCCATCTTTGATAGGAATAGAGACTTGTGGGATAGTAGCATAATGCTTGAGAGCTTTGAAGAGCAGATCTTGAGGTAGAGTGTGTGTGCGTGCATGCCTTTGTTTGTGTGTGTGTGTCTGTGTGTGCAAGTGTGTGTGTGCAAGTGAGTGTGTGTGTGTGTGTGTGTGTGTGTGTGTGTGTGTGTGTGTGTGTGTGTGTGTGTGTGTGTGTGTGTGTGAGAGAGGAGCCGGTCTTGGCAGTGTTCCTGGTAGTGTGTTCCCAGATTCCAGATCTGCCTGAGCAGAGTGGAGTTGAGAGGGACTGAAGGGGCTTGGCTGGGGATAGAAAACACACTTGCCAGGCTCCGATTAAACACAGGATCACACGCACGCACACACACACACACACACACACACACTTTTAGGATCAGTAAGTGTTTGATGTCCACCAATCACAGTGATGGAACACCCACAAGAGCAGTGAACGCACAGTAAGGTCAGAAGGTCTCTCTTTCACCCTATTGGCCAAACATGGATTCCTCTTAGAAATGAAGATTAAACTGATGTTTTTAGATTAATATGATAAAATAAATCAGCAACACTGTAGGTTGGCACACTAACACAGTCTGTTAGTACATTAGAGATAGCTTTGAGGTCTTTGAAAGCCTTTGATCTCTGCATCAAACTCTTGGTGTGTGCGAGTGCGTGTGTGTTTGTGTGTGTGTGTGTGTGTGTCTAGAGGGGGTCTTCAGGTGATTGTGTTTAGAGCAGATGCTTAGCACCAAGTGTCTCAATATTTAAACACTCAAAACTCAAAAACAGAGGTGCACACACCAGAAGGTAAGAGAGACTGGGTACGCTAGGTGACAGAAGGAAAGAGAGACTGGCTACGCTAGGTGACAGAAGGTAAGAGAGAATGGGTACGCTAGGTGACAGAAGGTAAGATAGACTGAGTACGCTAGGTGACAGAAGGTAAGATAGACTGGGTATGCTAGGTGACAGAAGGTAAGAGAGACTGGGTACGCTAGCTGACAGAAGGGAAGAGAGACTGGGTATGCTAGCTGAAAGAAGGTAAGAGAGACTGGGTAGGCTAGGTGACAGAAGGTAAGAGAGACTGGGTACGCTAGGTGACAGAAGGTAAGAGAGACTGGGTGCGCTAGGTGACAGAAGGTAAGATAGACTGAGTACGCTAGGTGACAGAAGGTAAGATAGACTGGGTACGCTAGGTGACAGAAGGTAAGAGAGACTGGGTACGCTAGCTGACAGAAGGGAAGAGAGACTGGGTATGCTAGCTGAAAGAAGGTAAGAGAGACTGGGTAGGCTAGGTGACAGAAGGTAAGAGAGACTGGGTACGCTAGGTGACAGAAGGTAAGAGAGACTGGGTGCGCTAGGTGACAGAAGGTAAGAGAGACTGGGCACGCTAGGTGACAGAAGGTAAGAGAGACTGGGTACGCTAGGTGACAGAAGGTAAAGAGAGACTTGGTACGCTAGGTGACAGAAGGTAAAGAGAGACTGGGTACGCTAGGTGACAGAAGGTAAGAGAGACTGGGTACGCTAGGTGACAGAAGGTAAGAGAGACTGGGTACGCTAGGTGACAGAAGGTAAAAAGAGACTGGGTACGCTAGGTGACAGAAGGTAAGAGAGTCTGGGTACGCTAGGTGACAGAAGGTAAAGAGAGACTGGGTACGCTAGGTGACAGAAGGGAAGAGAGACTGGGTACGCTAGCTGACAGAAGGTAAGAGAGACTGGGTACGCTAGGTGACAGAAGATAAGAGAGACTCGGTACGCTAGGTGACAGAAGGTAAGAGAGACTGGGTACGCTAGGTGACAGAAGGTAAGAGAGACTGGGTACGCTAGGTGACAGAAGGTAAAGCGAGACTGGGTACGCTAGGTGACAGAAGGTAAAGAGAGACTGGGTACGCTAGGTGACAGAATGGAAGAGAGACTGGGTATGCTAGGTGACAGAAGGTAAGAGAGACTGGATACGCTAGGTGACAGAAAGTAAAGAGAGACTGGGTACGCTAGGTGACAGAATGTAAAGAGAGAATGGGTACGCTAGGTTACAGAAGGGAAGAGAGACTGGGTACGCTAGCTGACAGAAGGTAAGAGAGACTGGGTACGCTAGGTGACAGAAGGTAAGAGAGACTGGGTACGCTAGCTGACAGAAGGTAAGAGAGACTGGGTACGCTAGGAGACAGAAGGGTAGAGAGACTGGGTATGCTAGGTGACAGAAGGGAGGGAGAGACTGGGTACGCTAGGTGACAGAAGGTAAGAGAAACTGGGTACGCTAGGTGACAGAAGGTAAGAGAGACGGTACGCTAGTTGACAGAAGGGTAGAGAGACTGGAAACGCTAGCTGACAGAAGGTAAGAGATAGACTGGGTACGCTAGGTGACAGAGGGGTAGAGAGACTGGGTACGCTAGCTGACAGAAGGTAAGAGAGACTGGGTACGCTAGGTGACAGAATGTCAAGAGAGACTGGGTACGCTAGGTGACAGAAGGGAAGAGAGACTGGGTATGCTAGCTGACAGAAGGTAAGAGAGACTGGGAACGCTAGGTGACAGAAGGTAAGAGAGACTGGGTATGCTAGGTGACAGAAGGGAGGAGAGACTGGGTACGCTAGCTGACAGAAGGTAAAAGAGACTGGGTACGCTAGATGACAGAAGGGATGAGAGACTGGGTATGCTAGGTGACAGAAGGGAGGGAGAGACTGGGAACGCTAGGTGACAGAAGGTAAGAGAGACTGGGTACGCTAGGTGACAGAAGGTAAGAGAGACTGGGTACGCTAGGTGACAGAAGGTAAGAGAGACTGGGTACGCTAGGTGACAGAAGGTAAGAGAGACTGGGTACGCTAGGTGACAGAAGGTAAGAGAGACTGGGTACGCTAGGTGACAGAAGGTAAGAAAGACTGGGTACGCTAGATGACAGAAGGGAGGGGGAAACTGGGTACGCTAGGTGACAAGGTAAGAGAGACTGGGTACGCTAGGTGACAGTAGGGAAGAGCGACTGGGTACGCTGGGTGACAGAAAGTAAGAGAGACTGGGTACACTAGGTGACAGAAGGGATGAGAGACTGGGTACACTAATTGACAGAAGGTAAGAGAGTCTGGGTACGCTAGGTGACAGAAGGGAAGAGAGACTGGGTAGGCTAGGTGACAGAAGGGATGAGAGACTGGGTACACTAATTGACAGAAGGTAAGAGAGACTGGGTACGCTAGGTGACAGAAGGTAAGAGTGACTGGGTACGCTAGGTGACAGAAGGTAAAGATAGACTGGGTTCGCTAGGTGACAGAAGGTAAGAGAGACTGGGTATGCTAGCTGACAGAAGGGAAGAGAGACTGGGTACGCTAGGTGACAGAAGGTAAGAGAGACTGGGTACGCTAGGTGACAGAAGGTAAGAGAGACTGGGTACGCTAGGTGACAGAAGGTAAGAGAGACTGGGTACGCTAGGTGACAGAAGGTAAGAGAGACTGGGTACGCTAGGTGACAGAAGGGAAGAGAGACTGGGTACGCTAGGTGACAGAAGGTAAGAGAGACTGGGTACGCTAGGTGACAGAAGGGAGGGAGAGACTGGGTACGCTAGTTGACAAGGTAAGAGAGACTGGGTACGCTAGGTGACAGAAGGGAAGAGCGACTGGGTACGCTGGGTGACAGAAAGTAAGAGAGACTGGGTACACTAGGTGACAGAAGGGATGAGAGACTGGGTACACTAATTGACAGAAGGTAAGAGAGACTGGGTATGCTAGGTGACAGAAGGTAAAGAGAGACTGGGTACGCTAGGTGACAGAAGGGAGGGAGAGACTGGGTACGCTAGGTGACAAGGTAAGAGAGACTGGGTACGCTAGGTGACAGAAGGGAAGAGAGACTGAGTACGTTAGGTGACAGAAGGTAAGAGAGACTGGGTACGCTAGGTGACAGAAGGTAAAAGAGACTGGGTACGCTAGGTGACAGAAGGGAAGAGAGACTGGGTACGCTATGTGACAGAAGGTAAGAGAGACTGGGTACGCTAGGTACAGAAGGTAAGAGAGACTGGGTACGCTAGGTGACAGAAGGGAAGAGAGACTGGGTATGCTAGCTGACAGAAGGTAAGAGAGACTGGGTACGCTAGGTGACAGAAGGTAAGAGAGACTGGGTACGCTAGGTGACAGAAGGGAGGGAGAGACTGGGTACGCTAGGTGACAACGTAAGAGAGACTGGGTACTCTAGGTGACAGAAGGGGGGGGGAGACTGGGTACGCTAGGTGACAGAAGGTAAAGAGAGACTGGGTACGTTAGGTGACAGAAGGTAAAGAGTGACTGGGTACGCTAGGTGACAGAAGGGAAGAGAGACTGGGTACGCTAGCTGACAGAAGGTAAAGCGAGTCTGGGTACGCTAGGTGACAGAAGGTAAAGAGAGACTGGGTACGCTAGGTGACAGAAGGGTTGAGAGACTGGGTACGCTAGTTGACAGAAGGTAAGAGAGACTGGGTACGCTAGGTGACAGAAGGGAAGAGAGACTGGGTACGCTAGCTGACAGAAGGTAAGAGAGACTGGGTACGCTAGGTGACAGAAGGGAAGGGAGACTGGGTATGCTAGCTGACCGAAGGTAAGAGAGACTGGGTACGCTAGGTGACAAAGGGTAAGAGAGACTGTGTACGCTAGGTGACAGAAGGTAAAGAGAGACCGGGTACGCTAGGTGACAGAAGGGAAGAGAGACTGGGTACGCTAGGTGACAGAAGGTAAGAGAGACTGGGTACGCTAGGTGACAGAAGGTAAAGAGAGACTGGGTACGCTAGGTGACAGAAGGTAAGATAGACTGGGTACGCTAGGTGACAGAAGGGAAGAGAGACTGGGTACGCTAGGTGACAGAATGTAAGAGCGACTGGGTACGCTAGGTGACAGAAGGTAAGAGAGACTGGGTACGCTAGGTGACAGAAGGTAAGAGAGACTGGGTACGCTAGGTGATAGAAGGTTAGAGAGACTGGGTACACTAGGTGACAGAAGGTAAGATAGACTGGGTACGCTAGGTGACAGAAGGGAAGAGAGACTGGGTGTGTTCAGTGAATAATGCAATAGGAGCAGCACCTGTTGTCCCTTGTCGGATTAAAAATCACAAGTTACTGAGACTGTCCTCTAACACATGCCCTCATACTGTACATACACACATACATGCACACACACACACACTCGTGCTGAGTGGTTAACTGAAAACAACGTTTTTTTTGTTGCTGTGAGCTAGTTTCTCTAGAGATAAATCAGATCCAGCCTGAACTGTGCGATGTGGTAGGCAGTTGTAGTTTCCAACAGGCCAATATTCGACATAGTTTAGTGCATAAAACGTGGTAATTAACTACAATGACCATTGCCTATGTACTTGTCCAGTCTGTGTTTATGTTATGCCTGCTACGGAAGAGGTAGAAGGATGCACGGTCCTAAGACAGCCTAGGTGACAGAAGGTGACAGAAGGTAAGAGAGACTGGGTAGGCTAGCTGACAGAAGGGAAGAGAGACTGGGTACGCTAGGTGACAGAAGGTAAGAGAGACTGGGTACGCTAGGTGACAGAAGGTAAGAGAGACTGGGTACGCTAGGTGACAGAAGGTAAGAGAGACTGGGTACGCTAGGTGACAGAAGGTAAGAGAGACTGGGTACGCTAGGTGACAGAAGGTAAGAGAGACTGGGTACGCTAGGTGATAGAAGGTTAGAGAGACTGGGTACACTAGGTGACAGAAGGTAAGATAGACTGGGTACGCTAGGTGACAGAAGGGAAGAGAGACTGGGTACGCTAGGTGACAGAAGGTAAGAGAGACTGGGTACGCTAGGTGACAGAAGGGAGGGAGAGACTGGGTACGCTAGTTGACAAGGTAAGAGAGACTGGGTACGCTAGGTGACAGAAGGGAAGAGCGACTGGGTACGCTGGGTGACAGAAAGTAAGAGAGACTGGGTACACTAGGTGACAGAAGGGATGAGAGACTGGGTACACTAATTGACAGAAGGTAAGAGAGACTGGGTATGCTAGGTGACAGAAGGTAAAGAGAGACTGGGTACGCTAGGTGACAGAAGGGAGGGAGAGACTGGGTACGCTAGGTGACAAGGTAAGAGAGACTGGGTACGCTAGGTGACAGAAGGGAAGAGAGACTGAGTACGTTAGGTGACAGAAGGTAAGAGAGACTGGGTACGCTAGGTGACAGAAGGTAAGAGAGACTGGGTACGCTAGGTGACAGAAGGGAGGGAGAGACTGGGTACGCTAGGTGACAACGTAAGAGAGACTGGGTACTCTAGGTGACAGAAGGGGGGGGGAGACTGGGTACGCTAGGTGACAGAAGGTAAAGAGAGACTGGGTACGTTAGGTGACAGAAGGTAAAGTGTGACTGGGTACGCTAGGTGACAGAAGGGAAGAGAGACTGGGTACGCTAGCTGACAGAAGGTAAAGCGAGTCTGGGTACGCTAGGTGACAGAAGGTAAAGAGAGACTGGGTACGCTAGGTGACAGAAGGGTTGAGAGACTGGGTACGCTAGTTGACAGAAGGTAAGAGAGACTGGGTACGCTAGGTGACAGAAGGGAAGAGAGACTGGGTACGCTAGCTGACAGAAGGTAAGAGAGACTGGGTACGCTAGGTGACAGAAGGGAAGGGAGACTGGGTATGCTAGCTGACCGAAGGTAAGAGAGACTGGGTACGCTAGGTGACAAAGGGTAAGAGAGACTGTGTACGCTAGGTGACAGAAGGTAAAGAGAGACCGGGTACGCTAGGTGACAGAAGGGAAGAGAGACTGGGTACGCTAGGTGACAGAAGGTAAGAGAGACTGGGTACGCTAGGTGACAGAAGGTAAAGAGAGACTGGGTACGCTAGGTGACAGAAGGTAAGATAGACTGGGTACGCTAGGTGACAGAAGGGAAGAGAGACTGGGTACGCTAGGTGACAGAATGTAAGAGAGACTGGGTACGCTAGGTGACAGAAGGTAAGAGAGACTGGGTACGCTAGGTGACAGAAGGTAAGAGAGACTGGGTACGCTAGGTAATAGAAGGTTAGAGAGACTGGGTACACTAGGTGACAGAAGGTAAGATAGACTGGGTACGCTAGGTGACAGAAGGGAAGAGAGACTGGGTACACTAGGTGACAGAAGGTAAGATAGACTGGGTACGCTAGGTGACAGAAGGGAAGAGAGACTGGGTGTGTTCAGTGAATAATGCAATAGGAGCAGCACCTGTTGTCCCTTGTCGGATTAAAAATCACAAGTTACTGAGACTGTCCTCTAACACATGCCCTCATACTGTACATACACACATACATGCACACACACACACACTCGTGCTGAGTGGTTAACTGAAAACAACGTTTTTTTTGTTGCTGTGAGCTAGTTTCTCTAGAGATAAATCAGATCCAGCCTGAACTGTGCGATGTGGTAGGCAGTTGTAGTTTCCAACAGGCCAATATTCGACATAGTTTAGTGCATAAAACGTGGTAATTAACTACAATGACCATTGCCTATGTACTTGTCCAGTCTGTGTTTATGTTATGCCTGCTAGGGAAGAGGTAGAAGGATGCACGGTCCTAAGACAGCCTAGGCAGAAGCTCTATAGAGATGAGATGATGACTTGGAATGAAGTAATAATGTCAACAAATAAAACAAATGTAATATACGCATGAATTGAAATATTTTATTATAGTAAAGTAATATGAATAAATAATGGTTAATAAGTGATAATCAGTAATGGGCAGTCACTACCATCATGGGACTTTTATAAATTGTTTTATTCTGTGTTGTTACAGCATTCAACACAAATAATCAGAACCAAAATCGAAAACGTGATTATTTTTGAATAATCTAACCGAAACCGAACCTACCTCAAAAAGCACTAATCGCTCAACACACACACACACACACACACACACACACACACACACACACACACACACACACACACACACATACTTATAAAAAAGACTTGGTGGACACACACACTAACAGTGGGAATTCCTCAAAGTTTTCTTTCTGCTGTTGTTGACTTTGTCCTCTCTGTTTCAGTGATGTCCCATACTCCCAAGGTAACATCACCTTCAGTATGTTGACTCCAGAGCCCAACCTGCGCCCAGGCTACAACGACTTCTACAACACCCCCGTCCTGCAGCAGATGGTTCAGGCCACCCAGGTCAGGATCCACCTGAGCGGACAGTACCACACGCAAAATACAGGGGTGCCCCAACGCCACCGCTACTACGGTGTAAATGAGATCACCATCAGTGGAAGGTGAGAGACATAGTGACTATATAAGCTTGTTATGAACTGTTATGCACTGTTATAATCATTGATTGTTATTGGGGGGGGGGACCTGATCCTAGATCAGCACTCCTACTCTGAGAAGCTTTGTGGATACTGGCCCTGGGCTTTCGAGATATACACCCCTGGTGTTCATGTTTAGTATTTCAACCACTGAAATGAAGCTAAATTAAAGCCTCTGACAAAGAAGGTGAATGTCTAATGGAAATACAGTCACTGAGGCCTAAGGTCACAGTCACAAATTAACAGTGGTCCTGCCACATAATCTACACAGGCTGTTATTAGGAACTTTATTCACATTGCCATAATTCCTCCATAATTCCACCATCACGCAGTTGATGAGTGAAGGTGCAGCCTTTCTCTGATAAGGGTGTTTGTGGAATAGGTGTGTGTGTGTGTGTGTGTGTGTGTGTGTGTTGGAATGATGTCCCGTGATGAGAAAATGACCAAACTGCCATGACAGTTTAATGTGGCCGTCCCTGGCAGGGCTAGAGGTCAGGGGTTTAAGCTAAGGACCCCTGGCTTGCTGTCCCTTCAGATGCCTGTGTCATATTAGTGTGTTATTAACCTCTCTGAATGAGCCCACATTAGCGCAGGCCATGTCCACACACACACACACACACACACACACACACACACACACACACACACACACACACACACACACACACACACACACACACATAAACACCCTGTATGTCTAGTGTGAGGTAGACCAGTGATTCCCAACCAGGGGTACTATGCCCCCTGGGGGTACTTGGCCTATCCAAGACTCATGAAAACATAGCCCTACTGGTAAAATGCACATGAGGGGGTACTTCAGGGGTTCAGTTGGTGGTACAGTAACCAAAAAAGGTTTGGAACCACTGAGGTAGACAGCATTGCATTGTCGGCTGTCAGGGAAACTTAATTCAGGCTTGTAATGTATTCCTCCTACTGCGGGCCACTACAGGAACTCAATCTGTGTTGCGCTTTTCTTCTCTTTCCTCTTCTCTTTAGCCAGGCTTTAGTGTTTTCTGTCTCTCCAGAGGCACAGTCATCTTGTTATAGTCCTGTATACATCTCTTCATTAAACACCCTCCACTCTTATGCCTAATTAATGAGTAATTATGCCATTATAAAGAAGATTGTAATGTCAGTCCTCCCCGCTCTCTCTCTCTCTCTCTCTCTCTCTCTCTCTCTCTCTCTCTCTCTCTCTCTCTCTCTCTCTCTCTCTCTCTCTCGCTCCCTCTCTTCTCTCTCTATATATCCCTCTCTCTCTGAGTGGAATAAGCTTCTGTAATGAAGGGCATGTTACAGTGAAGAGGGAAGGAGAAGTAGACATGCTCAAATCTCATCATTGCTCATTTCTTCAGAGGCATCCCAATCCACACCCTCCTCCCCCTTCTATCACTCTCTCTCTCTCTCTCTCTCTCTCTCTCTTGCTATCTTTCTCTCTCTCTCTCTCTTGCTATCTTTCTCTCGCTCTCTCTCTTGCTATCTTTCTCTCTCTTTCTCTTTCTCTCTCTCTCTCTCTCTCTCTCTCTCTCTCTCTCTCTCTCTCTCTCTCTCTCTCTCTCTCTCTCTCTCTCTCTCGCTCTCTCTGTTTTTCAGAGGTGTGTGTATACAGGCTTTTTGAGGAAACAAAGAGGCCAGTAAATGTGTGTATTCATCCTTTACTTTAGCTTGCGGCTCAATTTCCCAAATAATGTTAAGGAAAAAAAAGGAACTCAGTCAGAGTTAGAATAGTAGAATACGCAAGGTGCAATTTGAAAAATGTTCTCTTGTTATGTCAGTCACTGACGGTCACTATATTAGCCCATGTCAGTTAAAGAAATGTAGATTAGTAAGTTAGTCTAGCGGCCAGCTACCCTGACCGGGGGCCCCCCATTGATTTTGTAAGACACTCATGCTCAGATATCATATTAAAAACTGTAAAGATTTCTCTCCACCCTATGGAAAAATGTGTACAATTGCAGGAAATTAACTCTAAAACGTATAGTTTTTCTCTCCACTGTCAAGAGGGGGGCCGCTAACATGTTTTGCCCACTAGGTTCGCTTAGGGCACCCAAAAGGCTAGGGCCGGCTCTGTCTGTATGTGTGGGTATGGATGTGAGTACGCAGACCCGCGAGCCACTGCGGCCCCTCATGATGAGTTCCGATTTTTTGTGGGCCTCACCCACATCAAAACTGCCCATCCCTGGTTTAGGAGAATGGGATTTCAGACCCTACTGTACTGTAGTTGGTCCCCTCCCTGTGTTTAGCAGTGTGGAGTTCCTGTGTGCAACTATGCATGTTTAAGGTTGCAGAATTCTTGTAACTTTCCCAAAATTCCCAGGTTTTCCAGAAACTCCAGTGTTACTAGTCCATGGATATTGTTGCACTCACTTTGTCTAGGGGTCCTAGGCCTAGTTACATGGTCTGTAACCTAAATTAATGTGTGTGAGAAATTTATGTGAGAAATCAGCATTTGAGGACCGTGTTGGATGCACATGTGCCCAGGAGATAGCAACTTACCAAGTTCAGGGCCAGCTCCGTCATTATCTCTTGGTCGGCCAGTCCAAGATGGCGACGAAAACAAATATATACAAAAAGGAAAACTACAAACAGGCATGCCTAAACTAAAGATTCAAAACCAAACGAAAGGTGTTATGGCCACCAAACAAACCAGCAGCCTCACGGCTTGCAGCCTTAAGGCTTGCAACACCTTTTGGTAACATGATACCTCGCCGGTCCATGCATTTCTAGACAAATAGCAATGCTCACAAGGGGGTGATAGCAGAGATTTTTCTGTTGTTGTCTTCCCATTTGAGGTAGGCTAAGAATAATCACGTTGAAAACATCACCACTGTGAGCTAATTTGAAAGAAAACCAACTGCATATTTAAATAATAGCTAGGCCTGCATGTAATGATAGTTTAGTTTGATTTACATTACCTAATTTTGTGCCTGCCAGTAGGCTGCAGGTTACTCCGCTAGCAGCTTGCTAGCTAGCTGGCTAAAAACAGCAAGCAAGCTAGCCTTTTATCTTCCCACACCTCCCCATGTGAAATAATACGAATTTATAAATAAAAATAGAATGTCTTCACATCACGGAGAAAAGGCTCATGGCTACCAGTTGGTTTTACTGTGTAGCAGTAGTTATTACTTCTCAACAAAGTTACCTTTTGGG